>NW_026646899.1:0-297328 GCF_950005125.1 Chionomys nivalis | reverse complement strand
ATCACAAAAGGGAATGGTATAACTTTAAAAGAAGTGCTGTGGAGATTGAGATGAGAGACATTCAAACGTGAATGCCTTTGTTTCCTCCCCTCAAGTCTCCTGGTGGATGTGTCCAGAGGCCTACTGAATTATCACAGCATGGGGAAAGTGTGAACTGTGAAATCTGTTTGTGCTCAGGTCTTGATATCAAATTTAGGGTGTAATTATATAAAAGTGTACATCCAAAGGAAACATGCAATGGTAGGTCTATCCCAGTAGTATATCGCTTTTTAAAGCAGATGTTAATTTCTGTAGATAATCATTTTAGAGGGGTATGACAGCAGATGCTCAAGGCCGAGGTGCATTGCTATAGATGCTTAAGGAAAAGAAATATTGCTCCAGATGCTCAAGACAAAAATGCATCATTGTAGATGCTCAAGGCAGAGATTCATTACATGGGATTGAGATGTAATTTCAGCTCCTGAGCTCTGACTGCCAGGATTTGTGGCTCAATAACTTTTAAAAATGATATCAGTATCATGTTGGGATAGGGACTTGGGGTTCTTCATTGCTCAGTGACCACCCTTGACTCCCTCACTGCCTCCTTTTTGCAGTCCCAATTTTTCTACTTTCTGATTATGAAAGCCATCTTTTGCAGTCTTAGCTTTTTCCAGAATGTAACTGAATTTACTCTCTGAAACTCTGAAACTACCCATGGTGTTACATGACTTAGCTTTGGTATTAGGTCCTCAACTTCCATTGATGCTCAGAATTCTTCATTTGTTTCCTTGTTGCTGCATATGTAATTGTGGCCATGTATGTTATACCTCATTCTGGATGCTCTACCTATTTTTCTGTTATTCCTGCAAATGGTTCATCCCAATGTACCTGAGAGAGAGACCACTCTGAGGTAGAAGACCAGCAAAGAGGACATTTTAATGCCCTGGTATTACAATCCCAGATGAGATGCTTCCCAAACCAGCAGGCATTCTGTTCATATGATCAGAAGACAGGCAGATGTGCCTGTGTAGATTGACATCATCACATCCTAGAAGATGTATTATCTCCCAACTCTGTTAGTTATAATGCTTCTCCAAGTGTCCTTAATAAGCCTTTTTATTTTCATCTGTGAGATTGTTGTTGAGATTCTAGGGAGACATGCCTCCTTCTGTCCATGATGAGGATAACTCCAGGGAAAATGGTCATATGTGGCACACTCTGGCTGCCCCTCTCAGAAGAGAAACTTCCAATGCTTGTGCTAGCTGCTTGGAGATATTGTGGCCTAGACAGGAATAGTGACTGTGGAAAGAGCTGTGGCTGTTTCCTTCTTAGCTCAGGTCCCCTCCTCCATTTTGAAAGACTATAGGGTAGTGATCTCATACTCCCTTTCCTTCTCTTTTCTCTCTCCTGTCTGCGTCCACAATTGCAACTTCTTATCTGACTCTGACCCTTCAACCTCCCCATTTATAGATCTTTAATACCAACATGTAGTCTTGGTTGGTAAACACTATCCTGCAGGGAAACTACATAAGATAGAAAGTAACCAACTCAAATTAATTATAGAGAGTCCATTAAACTGAGCAGATTCAATAGACCCCTTCTTCCAAACAATAGATTGGCAGTAAATATATAACCGAGCAATCATCACAGACAAATAGACATGCTTAGATGAAGCCCAGATCAAGTGAGCAAACAGATTTAGAAAAAAAAAAACACTCTTCAGTTCAACAAGCTGATTTGTTTGTGGAGGCCACTCATTAGTTAGTTTTCTGACCACGTTGATTTGAAATAATCACATAAAACCTATATTATTCACAATAGTCTTTGGCCAATAGCTTAACCATATTTCTAGATTCCTCCCTCATTCTAAACTAACCCATTTGCATTTATCTGTATCACCACTAGTTCATGTCTTACCAACAAATTTTTGTAGCTCCAGAGTAGGTGATTTTCCCTGGTGGTGTCTAGGTGGCTTCTCACTGACCCCACCTCCTTTCTCCCAACATTGTTTACTTTTACCACCTAGGTCTATTCTGCTAAGCTACTAGCTGAAATAATGTTATTCATTAACCAATAAAAACAAACATAGACAGAAGGACTTCCCAAACCAACACTTTGTCCAATGTATAAATTCCAAGAACTGGTATAAAAATTTATTATTAAATGAAGTACTTGAAAGAGGTTGATGTTTATTCTCACGATCTGGAATTAATGTGTTGGTGGGGAACCTACTTCCTCAAGATGGGCTAGGAAATTTGGCTTTTGATATTCGTCATTTTGTATCACTTCTCTTAATGTCTTCATTATTTTATGAGCACACCACTGTTTTCCTGTGTGACTCTTTTGATATAGGGGTTTGCCATTGAATTTAAAGACCATCCTAACCTGAAATGACCAATTTTGAGAATCTTAAGCTTCTATTTACCAAGTTCTTTTTTTAAATAAAATCCCTCAGATGGCTACCTTAATTAAGATATATGCTTCCCTGCTCCCATATTCATACTTACTTTTTCCCAATCATCCCAATTCCCCAAGTTCCACCCATCCTCTCCTTCTTACTTTTCTCCTCCCATCCCCTCTTATCCTATCCCACCCCACCCCCCAGATCCCAAATTTTTGCTTGAGAATCTGGTCTACCTTTCATATCCAGGAGAATAACTATATGTTTTTCTTTGGGTTCACCTTCTTATATAGCTTCTTTGGAATCACAAATTATAGATGCAATGTTCTTTGTTTATAGCTAGAAACCAATTATGACTGAGTACATCCCATTTTCATCTTTTCGGGTCTGGGACACCTCACTCAGAAAAGTGTTTTCTATTTCCATGCATTTGCATGCAAAATTCAAGAAGTCATTGTTTTTTACCACTGAGTAGTGCACTACTGTGTATATTTTCCACACTTTGTTCATCCATTCTTACATGGAAGGGCATCTAGGTCATGTCCAGATTCTGGCTATTACAAATAATGCTGCTATGAACATAGTTGAACAAATGATTTTGTAATATGATAGGGAATCTCTTGGGTATATTCCCCAGTGTGGTATTGCTTGGTCCTTGGTTAGGTTGATCCCAAATTTCCTGAGAAACCGCCACACTGATTTCCAATGTGGTTGGACAAGTTTGCATTCTGACCAGCATTTGATGAGGGTACCCCTTCCTCCACAACCTCTCCAGCAAAGGCTATCATTAGTGTTTTTGATTTTAGCCATTTTGACAGGTGTAAGATGATATCTCAAAATTGTTTTGATTTGCATTTTCCTGATCGCTAATGAGTTTGATCATGACCTTAAGTGTCTTTTGGCCAATTAAACTTCTTCTGTTGAGAATTCCCTGTTAGTTCAGTGCCCCATGTTTTAATTGAGTTAATTACCATTTTAAAGTCTAGTTTTTTGATTTCTTTATATATTTTGGAGATCAGATCTTTGTCTGTTGCAGGGTTGGTGAAGATCTTCTCCCAGTCAGTGGGTTGCCATTTTGTCTTAGTGACAGTGTCCTTTGTTTACAGAAGCTTATCAGTTTAAGTAGATCCCAATTATTCAATGTTGCCTTTATCATTTATGTTGCTGGGGTTATACATATAAAGCAATCTCCTGTGCCCATATGTTGTAGGGTACTTCCCACTTTCTCTTCTCAGGTTTAGTGTGTTCAGATTGATATTGAGGTCTTTGATCCATTTGGACTTGAGTTTTGTGCATGGTGATAGATATGCATTTATTTTCATTCTTCTACAGGTTGATATCGAGTTTTGCCAGTACCATTTGTTGAACATGCTTTCTTTCTTGCATTGTATACTTTTAGCCACTTTATAGAAAATGAGGTGTTCAGATGTTTGTGGGTTAAAATCAGTATCTTCTATATGATTCAATTGGTCGAATTCTTTGATTTTATGCCAATACCATGCTGTTTTTATTACTGTAGTTCTGTAATAGAGTTTGAAGTCAGGAATGGTAATGCCTCCAGACATTTTTTTATTGTATAAGATTATTTTGGCTATCCAGGATTTTTTGTTTTTCCATATTAATTTGATTAATGTCCTCTCAATATCTGTCAAGAATTTTGATGGGCCGGGCGATGGTGGCGCATGCCTTTAATCCCAGCACTTGGGAGGCAAAGGCAGGTGGATCTCTGTGAGTTCGAGACCAACCTGGTCTACAGAGCTAGTTCCAGGACCGGCTCCAAAGCCACAGAGAAACCCTGTCTCGAAAAACCAAAAAAAAAAAAAAAAAAGAAATTGCCTTTGCTGGAATTGCCATTTTTACTATGTTGATGCTCCCAATCAAAGACCAAGGGAGGTCCTTCCATTTTGGTATCCTCTTCAATTTTCAATTTCTTCCTTCAATTTCTTAAAGTTCTTGTCAAAGAGACCTTTCACTTTCTTTTGTTAGAGTTACCCCAAGATATTTTATGCTGTTTGTGGCTACGAGAAAGATGATGCTCTTAGTGGGAACTAGTACTTGGGTATATCTCTTTTATGTCCTGGTTTCCTACTCTACTGTGTATTCACATGTTCTCATTACAAAGACTATGTTACTTGGCAAGAGGCACTACATTTTACTTAACCCTGTGTGATTTGTTTTTCCTTTGTTAAATAGTATCTTTAATGTATTTGAGAGAAAGGAAATGAAATGCTATTTCAATATCTTAAATATGCCTTAATCCTTGGTCATCTTTCTTTCTGAGGGTTGGTTTTGTGTTAATTTCAGGTGTGTACTTGCAAAATGTCATGGTTTCATTCCGTTTGCTGTGACAAAGCATCGTGACAAACAAGCAATCAAAAAGCATCATGAGAAAAACAACTTAATGGAGAGAAAAGGTTTAATTTTGTTCACCATTTCAGAGGGATTGGTTCAATAGCTTTGGGAATAGCATAGCAACAGGAGTGTGAGGCTGACTGGCCACATTGCCTAAACAGTTAGGAGGCAGAGAGAGAAGAGGACGTTGGGTGATTCTATAGATTCATAGAGCCTATCTTCAGTGGCATACTTCCTCCAGCAATTCTATGCCTCCTAAAGGTTTTGCAACCTCTTTAAAGAGCAGCACATGTTGCCGATAAAATGTTCAAATATGGGAGCTTATGGGGGACATTTCTCACTCAAACCACAATAAGTTCTATGACAGTAGCTTCCAGAAATAACCAGTGAAAACTATTATCACCCATGATGGGCAGCTTCTCATACTCAGGGAGAGATAAATATTAACTCATGCACAACCTAAAGATGGCTCCTGTAACTTTAAGCTGTCATAATTACATGCACAATGTATAGGCATCAGGTAGATTCATAAAAATGCAACCTTGAAAGTCTAATCAATATTAATACTTTAAAGTCTTTTAACCCCATGTAAGGATCCTTCTTTGAAGAAGCTGGTCTGTGGGAGAAGAAGAGGTGACAAGTTGAATTACAGGGAAAAGGATAAAATGTTCTCTAGCTTGATCAGCTGTTTGAGGAGCTGGTCAGTGAAGCTCCATGGGAAATGAGCACAAGCCCCACAGTAGCAGCTTTATTGGATCAGTGTGTGCCAGCACAGTAGGCTGTTTGATCGAAGTCTCCCTAAGTATTTGGGCTTCCAGAGTAGATTAAATGGAAGTCAAGTGTGTTCTGAGAGGGCTCCTCAGAGAGACACACGAGTTGACATCATCCCTCAAGCAGTGGGAACAGGCCAGGTGTAACAGACAGGGAGAGGGGGATTTGACAGGACAAGGATGAATTCTGGAATGAGCAACTATTATTTCCATTGTATTTTGACATCATAGAAACCCAAATAAACCTGCCTCTTTCCATTTGACTTGAAAGAACATAGAGAGAATTCTAAAAAATCAAAGAGACAAAGCCATTTCTTTTCCTCTTTTAATGTACAATGCTTCACACAAAAAATACTATATAATAAAGCCCCACTCTTTGTCTATTTCTGGGCACAAATTTCCTTCTTTTCCATCATTGCCAGGAGCCACACAGCTAAGAAAAAGTTGTCAGGCAGTTTGGCTCTTGGTCATTTTGCTGGTACTTTGGAAATTTTTTGTTTCATTTCGTGTTGGAGATGTGTGATATATTGTTCAAGCATATACACTGTGTATTCTCAATCTTTTTTTTCTGAAACTTCATTACTGAAGTCGCAAGTCATAAACAATCCCACACCAGTTTGGAATTGTGATTAATAGGGTGGTATTTATTTAAAGGGGAATAAACTTACAGATCACCATCCCAGACAACAGCCCTCTGCGCACGCAATTAGGAAGAAGTCTAGTCGCCAGAACCAGAGCAGGAAGTAAAGAGAGAGAGGAGGGAAGTAGCCACTTGTTTTTTTAAAGGGAAAGAGACCACACCCAAATGGGCTGGTATCTCGGTGGCTATTGGCTGGAGGAGCAGAAGGACGTCCCACAACACCTCCCCCTTTTGTTTAAGTAAGAGAGTTCTAAACCTACTATGAAATTATATACAATAAGTAAAAATATCCTATTCTAACTAGCTTAGGTCTTATATAATAAATAGCTGGGCTAAGTCATGAGTCGAAAGTAACAACATTTATATAGTCTTCAACCCCATCGAAGATCTGTGAAGGGAAATAATGTTTCCTGAGTAATTAGAAAGTGCAATCAAACACCTTCCAAAACATGCAACAAATCACAGAGACAACTAGCTACCTGGGCAATCACCCAAGGTCACTTTTGCAGTGTTGAAGCAACCAACTTTGGCTAAGGCCTAGCATAACTGACACACCATTTTCAAAGTCAAGAAACTTGTCAAAACTATCTTACCCTGTCTTGGCAGGATATGACAGTCCTGTTTTTTCCATTCACAGATACTCTGTATTTCTGTCAGTGGTTGAGGTATGAGCATTTCTTTACCCAAAGGCCAGTTCAGCCAAGAAGAAAGGCTCCAGGTGGAGTGTCTTTGGTGCTCAACATTCTCTCGGGAATAGAGCGGTGTTGCCAGGAGCAATTGTGTCTCACTACCACAAAACTCTGAGTTAGACTAAAAGACATTTTCTACAGCTCTTTGAAGAGGTTGAAGATTATCTATCTATACTGAGTATAATCTCTATGTATCTAAAGAACCTGATTAGTCTAATTATAAATGACAAACTTAGAATACTATTGATCTATATAATTCTCAATACCTATCTAACTTAAAGACTAAGACAATAAACAACTGTGAAACAAATGAGGATAATGACCTCCAAATATAAGCAATGTACAAATATACATTGCAGTATGGTAAATATATATATCAATACACAAGCAAAATGTAAGTATCTTAATCAGAGGTAGAAATGTACACTGCAATATGGTAAATATATACAATATATATCAATACAATATATGTCAATACATAAAAAATGTTTTTAAACAGAGGTAGAAACATGCATGCATACAATAGTCAATATAATTTCACTTTGTATCAATATATAAGAATCGATACCAATACATTTGTCTCAAAACAATAACTCACAAGTACCAACAAGTACCAATCTATTATCCCTCCTTTTTTTTCCCAAATGATCCCCGAGCTTATAAAATTTTTTCCCCAACCCTCAACCATATACCAATTTATAATCAACCCCTAAATGATGTCCCTAAACCCAAGGGCAAACTTTACTGGGAGAGGGGACGTCGTCCTCTAGAGTTACTTCCAGCTGTCATGGGGGCGACGTTCTTTCTGGGAGATCCTGTGAAAGTAAAATGATGGTTAAATTTCAAGATCGATGTCTTTTAAAATTGCAAGTAGTCTCTGACATATTGTGCAAGTCTGGCCAGAATGTTGTATAAGAGGTGCACCATTTCAGCTAACCAAGTTGGGATCATCTTGTGCAGCTGGTACCCAAAACAGGTCTTGTAATAGCGCTATCAGTATCATGACGTCATATCAACCAGGTGTAGTCGTTGTTATGGGGCCCCATCTTCTTCCTGGAAACTTTAAATGTCACTTCAGGAAAAACTCATTGTTCATTGTGAAAAACTTAAACATTAATCATATAGACATACACACACACACACACACACATATATATTCAATGAAAGGAATGATAGATATATTCAATGAAAAGTATGATAGATATGAAGAAAAGCAAAGATGTTTTCTAAACTCATATTTCTTTCTGTCCCATATCATGGCTCTTGACAATAGACAGAAACTCCAGAAACTCTGGGTTTTTCTCTTACCAACAGGCTTGGAATTGGAGAGGGACTGAGCCAGAGTCCACCTTCAAAACCAGCTCTATAAATTTAGAAATATGGTTTAGTATATTTTACTTACACAACTTATTTAGTTTTCTTAATAGTTCCTATTGGGCAGGTATTTTTCCATCTGTCAGTATCCAAACATCCAGGATCCCTTGAAATTTTCAAAGATGAGTGTTTTCCTGTGGAGATAAGAACAGAACCCTGCCCCCATTCTATATGTTTTTCTTACCACCTGTAGGAATATCATCATTGTGGATGAGTTGTCATTTCTCCTTTCCAAGAGGTTTCTCTCTTCAAATCAAACCTTTATTAATTTTGATGGTACCCACAATTTTTCTTCTCCTGTGGAAACAAGAGCAAAACCCCTTCTCCAACGTAGCACATCTCCTGGCTTTCATTGAGAGGTCAGGACATCTTTGTAGCAAATTGGTTGATTTAGTTCAGCAGACTTTTCCATTATCCAATGTCTTTCTGCTACTGTCGTTCCTTTCTCATTAGCGTTAAGAAATTTCAAGGTCAATAAAGCATTATGTAATCTATTTCTGGGAGTATTTTTGGTCCCTTTCTGTTTGTTCAGCATATCCTTTATAGTACAATTTGATCTTTCTATAACTGCCTGACCTGTGGGATTATGTGGTATACCTGTAATGTGTTTTATATTATAATAAGCAAAAAAGCATTTCATTTTCTTAGATACATATGCTGGACCATTATCTGTCTTTATTTGTGCAGGTATTCCCATGATGGCCATAACTTCCAATAGATGTGTGATTACTGAATCAGCCTTTTCTGAGCTCAGGGCAGTAGCCCATTGAAAACCTGAATACGTGTCTATGGTGTGGTGTACATATTTTAATTTACCAAATTCCATAAAGTGGAACACATCCATCTGCCAGATTTCATTTCTCTTAGTACCCTTTGGGTTACTCCCTGCAGGCAACGGTGTTTGATTATAGAAAGAACAAGTAGGACATCTCTTTATAATGTCCTTAGCTTGTTGCCATGTAATGGAAAATTCTTTCTTTAGGCCTTTACTATTGACATGATGCTTCTTATGAAATTCTGAGGCCTGCAACACGCTTCCAATCAATAATTGATCAATCTCAGCGTTGCCTTGTGTTAGAGGACCAGGCAGACCTGTATGGGACCGGATGTGTGTTATGTACATTGGACAAAGCCTGTTCCTGATTATGTCTTGTACCTGGATAAACAATGAAGTCAACTCTGTGTCATCTGGTATAAATTCAGTGGTTTCAATATGCAAGATAACTCTTTCTGCATATTGTGAATCTGTAACTATATTAAGAGGTTCTTTAAAATCCCTTAGCACCATAAGAATGGCATATAATTCTGCCTTCTGGACAGAATTATAAGGGCTTTGTTCCACCTTACTCAATTCATCTGACTTATAACCTGCTTTCCCTGATTTATTTGCATCAGTATAGAACGTACAGGCTCCAGTTATTGGAGCATCACGTACAATTCTAGGAAGAATCCAAGAAGTTCTCTTTATGAGGTTAAGTCTACCACTTTTGGGATAGTTGCTATTAATTTCTCCCAAAAAATTAGCACAAGCTCTTTGCCATGGTTCATTGTCTTCCCATAACTTTTTTATTTCTTCAGTAGTAAAAGGCACTATAATTTCTGCTGGGTCTATACCTGCTAGTTGACGAAGTCTCAGTTTACCTTTTATAATTAATTCAGAGACTTTTTCCACATAAGTTTTTAATTTTTTACTTGGTTTATTAGGTATAAATATCCACTCTAAAGTAATATCTTCCCTCTGCATTAGAATCCCTGTAGGAGAAATTCTGGAAGGTATTATGACTAGGATGCAGCTAAGATTTGGGTTCATCCTATCCACATGTGCCTCCTGTAATTTTTCCTCAACCATTGTCAGTTCCTTTTCTGTTTCAGCTGTCAGTTTTCTTGGACTATTCAAACCTTATCACCATCTAAGGTTTTGTTTAAATGAACTATTAGATCAGGTGTTATCCCAACAGCTGGTCGTAGACTGGAAATGTCTCCTAACAATCTTTGGAAGTCATTAAGAGTCTTTAACCGGTCTCGCCTAATTTGTGCCTTTTGCGTTTTAATTTTCTCTAACCCTATTCTGTAACTTAGGTAATTAATATAATTTCCTCTTTGAATCTTTTCAGGGGCAATTTGTAATCCCCACCTAGGCAAGACTTTCTTTACTTCTTCAAACATCCTTTCTAAAGTATCTTTATTTGAATCAGATAACAAGATGTCATCCATGTAATGGTAAATTACGGACTTGGGGAATTGTTTACGAATTATTTCCAATGGCTTACTTACAAAATATTGGCACAATGTAGGACTATTGAGCATACCCTGTGGGAGGACAGTCCATTGATATCTCCTATTAGGCTGAGAATTATTATAAGTAGGCACTGTGAAGGCAATTTTTTCTCTATCATTTTCTTGTAATGGTATGGTGAAAAAACAATCTTTCAAATCAATAACTATAAGAGGCCATCCTTTTGGTAATAGAGAAGGCAAAGAAATTCCAGATTGTAGTGGGCCCATAGGTTGAATTACCTTGTTGACAGCTCTTAAATCTGTCACCATTCTCCATTTACCGGATTTCTTTTTTACAACAAACACAGGAGAATTCCAAGGGCTGGTTGATTCTTCAATATGGTGAGCATCTAGTTGCTCTTGCACCAGCTGTTCCAATGCCTGTAATTTATCTTCAGCTAGAGGCCACTGTTTGATCCATATTGGCTTCTCAGTTAGCCATTTTAAAGGTAGGGCTGTTGGTACCTCTAAAGGTTCGGTATTTGCTGTATGTTCTTGTACAGCCTGAATGGCTGGTGACGTTTTCCCATAATATCTCATCATGTCCTTCCCAGAATTATGAGTTCCTGGAACTACAGGAATGTTAATCTGGGTATTCCATTGCTGTAGCAGGTCGCGGCCCCAGAAATTTATTGCGATATTGGCAATATATGGCCTTAGTCTTCCTATTTGCCCTTCAGGCCCTATGCATTCAACCCATCTTGTGCTTTGTTTTACACGAGATAGGGTTCCAATTCCCAGGAACTGAACATCTACCTCTTGAAGAGGCCGATTCGGATGCCAAGATTCTGGAGTAATGATACTTACATACACACCTGTGTCTAATAAGACTTCAATAAAAGTGCCATTTATACAGACTCTTAGCTTTGGTCTTTGATCATTAATAGAAGTCTGCCAAAATATGCGTTTACTCTGTCCTACTGGGTTTTTTGACTCATCCTCCATGCGTAATTCATCATTTAGACCAGTAATATTTTTTAGGGCAGAAATTGGAGCTTTTAATTTTCTTGGTGAGGCACGTTCTCTACTGTGACTGGGAATGACTGGGCCACTGTTGGCTTGGGGGCCTGCGAGAGGCCCCTCAAGGAGTTTCCCAATGGTATCGGGTTGCCTTGTCTGTCTGTTGTTGACCTGCATTCGTTGGACCAATGTCGGCCTTTACCGCATCTCCTACATATACCTGAAGGCCGAGGTCTCCTATTTTTGTCATTCCCAGAAGGGATATTATTCCTAGAAATCCTTTGCCTGCAATCCCTTTTCAGATGTCCTAATTTACCACAATTAAAACACCTGGCAGTTTGATGTCTCCTCATTGCTTGGGAAATCACTTCTCCTACCCAAGATTCATCATTATAGCTAAACGTCTCAACATTCATTGTATGCTGAATCCATTCATCCATAGGTGCTGATCTAAACTTTAAAGTCCCAATTATCTTTTTGTATTCTATGTTTGCATTCTCAAAAACTAGAGATTCAAGAAGTAGTCGTCTAGCTTCTGGGTCTGTTAGCCCTATGTCCAGAGCCTTAATTAATCTTTGCAAAAAGTCAATAAAGGGTTCTCTCTGTCCCTGCCTAATTCTGGTATATGATTCAACCCTTTTTGCTGGATCTTGTAGCCTATTCCAAGCATTTAAAGCTGCTTGGTGACATAAACACAGTACTTCATCATCATAAAGAGCTTGGATCTGTGGATCAGCATATTGTCCTACACCAAGAATTTGATCTTGAGAAACCTCCACACCTTTTGCTCTTCCTTGCTGTTCCATATGTTTAGATTCTTCTCTGAAAAAGATTCCAAACATCAAGGAAGGTCCATTATCTAAAACTGCAGACACTAACTGATGGAAATCGTGGGGCTTAGCTCTAGCATTAGAAGCCCAAGTCTTTATCATTTCCTTAATATATGCAGAGTGCAAGCCAAAGGTAACAATAACTTGCTTAATTTCTTTTAGATTATTCATTGCTATTGGCATCCATCTAGCTTCTCTGACTCCCTTTGAGCCTTTAGAAGTTGACGCTTTGTCAGAATGAATTACAGGGTATGTCGCTAAAACCCTGGGTAAGCCAGATCTAATAGCTGGTGGTGGCATTGTATCCTGTCCTTGTGCCTTCTCACTCTGTTCACCAGCTCCAATAATTTCTTCAATCATTTCAAGTCTTTTTATCATTTTCTCTCTTAAATCCTGAATCTCCTGGGCTACATGTGTTTCTAGTGATTTCACTGAGGTATCAATTTTTTTGTCCGCATTCTGCACCTGTGATTTCAAAGCTTTTGAATCCTGAATCTCCTGACCTGTATTAGTTTCTGTTAAAGATTGTATGGTTCTTAGGACCATATTTTTCCTAAATAATAGAATATTCAAAAGAATACTAAAATCTAGTAACCAGTAAATTAAGTTATCTCCATAGTGATATAAACCTTGCATGAAAAAACCCATTGTTTTGGTAGTCAAAACAGTAAAATTCATGTTGGAAATGAAAACTTTCATATTACCTATTATCCAGCAGGTGGCGCTGTTCCCAAGTCGCGACGAAAACAGGGTCCTGTTTCAGTGTCCGCCTAGTATTGGTTAAAAACTGGGAAATGCCAGTTGCTCAACAAAGTAAATGTAATTAAATCAATTCCGTACACGGAACCATAAACCCAGAATCCAGGGGTAGAGAAGAGTAACCCGGAAGCCGTGTATGCCTCCACGTGACAGAGTTGTCCCAAGGGGTTGCAGCTTTCCACAACCGGTAACCGCGTGCTCTGGTTCATTCCGCTTGAGAGCTGCGCTTGCAAGGGAGATTTGAAAATGATTCAGAAAAGAGCATACCACTTGGGCAAAGAATATGCAGGCCTGTGGAATTTAAATCCACATAGCGAGGCAAACGATAGGCTGCGTCGGGACTTGAAGTCAATCTGAGGTGTCTAACGGGAAAATATAAAAAACTGCAGGAAGAAAAGCCACTGCATGATGATTTATGTTAAACTGCTGGCTCCACGCACAAGGCATAGGCCGCAAGGAACAGGCCGTGGGCGAACTGGCGGCTGGCAGCCGAGCGGGGGGGCGGGGGGAAGGAGGGGTCCTAAAACCAAACTTTGGGTGCCAGATGAAGGCGCAATTCATAAACAATCCCACACCAGTTTGGAATTGTGATTATTAGGGTGGTATTTATTTAAAGGGGAATAAACTTACAGATCACTGTCCCAGACAACAGCCCTCTGTGCATGCAATTAGGAAGAAGTCTAGTCGCCGGACCCGGAGCAGAAAGTAAAGAGAGAGAGGAGGGAAGTAGCCACTTTGTTTTTAAAGGGAAACAGACCATGCCCCAATGGGCTGGTATCTCGGCGGCTATTGGCTGGAAGAGCAGAAGGACCTCCCGCAACACATTACACTTTCAATATCAATTAGAGCATATTTAATTTTTGCCTTTGGCATGTCTAATTTAGAATAAGCATCCTGGCACTACTTCTACCTTTATCAAGGCAATCTTGGAATGAGCCATCTTGAACCTACATACTTCCAGCATCTCTCAGGAGTTGTGCAACTTCACTTCCTTCCCACCCATTACATGATTTGAATACCTGTTGCTCTCCTTCTCTAGACAGAGACCTGGGCAGATCTGGTTGCTGGTACCTATGACTTCCATGGATACAATTATTGTCTGCTGTACATGTGCTCCCTGGGAATTAAGTGATTCAAATACATTTTGTTATTTGATGTAAGTGTAATTAGTTAGTGGTGGAACTATCAGCTTTATTGGAATTAATTGAAACAAACTGCCAAGTTCAACTTAGTCACACACATGTAAGATTCAGTCCCAAGTAGGGGTGTATCTAGGGACAGGATATATGTGACAAGGCTAGTGACCACTTCTGCCATATGTTTCCTAACAACTTTTCAGAGCAGTAATGGATGTCCATGAAAGGTAAATCTTTAAATGAATACCGGATAGGCTTTCTTTTATGTTATAGGTGTTTTTCAAATGCATTGATGTTATCAAAATTACTCACCATCAATATCACAGTTGACTTTTTTTCAGTTTTTTTTATTAATTTATTTCTTTATTAAATATTTCTGTCTCTTCCCCGGCACTGCCTCCCATAACCTTCCCCCTCCCCCATCAGTCCTAAGAGCAATCGGGGTTTCCTGCCCTGTGGGAAGTTCAAGGACATCCCACCTTCTTCCAGGTCTATTAAGGTGAACATCCAAACAGCCTAGGCTCCCACAAAGCCAGTATGTGCAGTAGGATCAACACCCAGTGCCATTGTTCTTGACTTCTCAGCAGTCCTCATTGTCCGCTATGTTTATTGAGTCCAGTACTATCCCATGTTTTTTGAGACCCAGTCCACCTGGCCATGGTGAGTTTCCAAAAGAACATCCCCTTTGTCTCAGTATGTGGGTGCACCCCTCGTAGTCCTGAGTTCCTTGTTCATGCTCTCTCTCCTTCTGCTCCTGGTTTGGGGTTGTAGTCTGTTGCTCCAATGTGGGACTCTGTCTCTGTCACCTTTCATCGCCTGATGAAGGTTAAAATCCAGGAGGATGTCTATATGTTTTCCTTTGTGTTCACCATCTTATTTAGCTTTCCTAGGGTCATAAATTATAGAGTCAATGTCCTTTATTTATGGCTAGAAACCAAATATGAGTGAGTACATCCCATGTTCCTCTTTTTTTGGGGGTCTGGCTAACCTCACTCGGGATAGTATTTCTATGTCTGTCCATTTGAATGCAAAATTCAAGAAGTCATTGTTTTACTGCTGAATAATATTCTAATATGGATATATTCCATACTTTCTTCATCCATTCTTCCATTGAAAGGCATTTCGATTGTTTCCAGGTTCTGGCTATTACACACAATGATGCTATGAAAATAGTTGAGCATATACTTTTGTTGTATGATAGGGCATCTCTTGGGTATATTCCCAAGAGTGATATTGCTGGTTCAGGAGTATGTTGATCCCGAATTTCCTGAGAAAGTGCCACACTGCATTCCAAAGTGGTTGCACAAGTTTGCTTTTCCAACAGCAATGGATGAGTATACCCCTTTTTCTACAACTTTTCCAGCAAAGGCTATCATTGGTGTTTTTGATTTTAGCCATTCTGACAGGTGTTAGATGACATCATAAAGTTGTCTTGATTTGGATTCTCCTTATCTCTAAGGAAGTTGAGCATGACCTTAAGTGTCTTTTGGCCATATGAACTTCTTCTGTTGAGAATTCTCTGTTCAGTTCATTGCCCCATTTTATAATTGGGTTGATTAGCCTTTTACGGTCTAATTTATTGAGTTCTTTATATATATTGAAGATCAAACCTTTGTCAATTGTGGGGTTGGTGAAGATCTTCTCCCAGTATGTGGGTTGCCTTTCTGTCTTATTGACAGTGTCCTCTGCTTTACAGAAGCTTCTCAGTCTCAGGAGGTCCCATATTTTCAAAGAGGCCCTTAATAACTGTCCTGTTGTGGTTATACGTAGGAAGTGGTCTCCTGTGCCCATCTGTTGTAGAGTACTTCCCACTTTCTCTTCTATCAGGTTCAGTGTGTTCTGACTCTTATTGAGGTCTTTAATCCATTTGGACTTAAGTTTTGTGCATGGTGATAGACATGGATCTATTTTCATTCTTCTACAGATTGACATCCAGTTTTGCCAGCATAATTTGTTGAAGATGATCTTTTTTATCCATTGTATGCTTTTAGCTCCTTTATCGAAAATCAGGTGTTCATAGGTTTGTGGGTTAAAGTCTGGGTCTTCTTTACATTCCGTTGGTTGACTTCTCTGTTTTTATGTCAATACCAAGCTGTTTTCAATACTCTAGCTCTGTAATAGAGTTTGAAGTCAGGGATGGTAATGCCTCCAGACAATCCTTTATTGTATAAGATTGTTTTGGCTATCCTGAGTTTTTTATTTTTCCATATAAAGTTGATTATTTTCTTCTCAAGGGCTGTGAAGAATTTTGATGGGATTTTGATGGGGATTGCATTGAATCTATATATTGCTTTTGGTAAAATTGCCATTTTTACTAGATTGATCCTCCCAATCCAAGAACAAGTGAGATCCATCCATTTTCTGTTGTCCTCTTCAATTTCTTTCTTAAAAGACTTAAAGTTCTTGTCAAAGAGATCTTTCACTTTCTTGATCAGAGTTACCCCAAGATATCTTATGCTATTTGTGGCTATCGTGACAGATTTGTGGCTATCGTGACAGGTGATGCTTCTCTGATTTCCCTCTCTTCTTCCTTATCCTTAGTGTATAGGAAGGCACCTCTTTCTTGGAGTTGATCTTGAATCCTGCCACATTACTAAAGGTGTTTATCTGCTATAGGAGTTCTTTGGTAGCGTTTTTGTGGTCGCTTATGTATACTATCATATCATCTGCAAATAACAAATTTTCTCTTCTTTCTTTCGAATATAAATCCTCTTGATCCCCTTATGTTGTCTTTTTGCTATTGCTAGAACTTCAAGCACTATATTGAAGAGGTATGGAGAGAAAGGACAGCCTTGTCGTGTTCCTGATTTTAGTGTGATGGCTTTGAGTTTTTCTCAGTTTAATTTAATGTTTGCTGTTTGCTTGCTGTAAATAGCTTTTATTATATTTAGGTATGACCCTTGTATCCCTAATCTCTCCAGGACCTTTATCATAAAGGGGTGTTGGATTTTGTCGAATGCTTTTTCAGCATCTAATGAAATGATCATATGGTTTTTTTCTTTCAGTTTATTATATGATGGATTACATTGATAGATTTCCCTATGTTGAATGAGCCCTGTATCTCTGGAATGAAGCCTACTTGATCATAATGGATAATTTTTTTTCATGTGTTCTTGGATTTGGTTTGCCAGTATTTTATTGAGAATTTTAGCATCACTGTTTAGGAGTGAGATTGACCTGTAATTCTCTTTCTTGGTTAAGTCTTTGTGAGGTTTTGGTATCAGGGTGACTGTAGCTTCATAAAAGCAATTTGGCAGTGACTCTTCTGTTTCGATATTGTGAAATACCTTCAGGAGTATAGGTATTAGGTCTTCTTGGAAGTTCTTGTAGAATTCCACATTGAAACCATCTGGTCCTGGGCTTTTTTTGGAAGGGAGGTTTTGGATAACAGCTTCTAATTTTTTGCGACTAACAGATCTATTGAGATTGTTCGCCTGGTCTTGGTTTAGCTTTGGTATATGGTACTTATCTAAAAAAATGTCCATTTCTTTTGCATTTCCAGTTTTTTGGCATACAGGCTTTTGTAGTAAGATCTAATGATTCTCTGAATTTCCTGTGTGTCTGTGGTTATGTCCCCTTTTTCATTTTTGATCTTATTTATTTGAGTGTTCTCTCTCTGTCGTTTAGTTAGTTTGGATAAGGGTTTGTCGATCTTGTTAATTTTCTCCAAGAACCAACTTTTTGCTTCATTGATTCTTTGGATTGTTTTCTGTCTTTCTATTTTGGTGATTTCAGCCCTGAGTTTGATTATTTCCAGTCTTCTACTCCTCCTGGGTGTGTCTGCTTCTTTTTTTTTTTCTAGAGCTTTAAGGTGTGCTGTTAAGTCCCCATTGTATGGTTTTTCTGTTTTCTTATGTGGGCACTTAGTGCTATGAACTTTCCTCTTAGCACTGCTTTCATACTTTCCCATAGATTTGAGTATGTTGTCTCTTCAATTTTATTAAATTCACGGAAGATTTTTATGTTTTTCTTAATTTCTTTCTTGACCCAGGTGTGGTTCAGTAGTTGACTATTCAGTTTCCATGAGTTGGTCGGCTTTCTGGGGGTAACATTGTTGTTGCCTTCTAATTTTAATCCATGCTGATCTGATAAGACACGGGTGGACACTGATTTTTTTTGTATCTGTGGAGGTTTTCTTAGTTACCAAGTATTTGTTTAATTTCAAGAAGATTCCATGAGAAGAAGGTGTAGTCTTTCCTATGTGAGTGGAGTGATCTATAGATGTCTGTTAAGTCCATTTGCTTCATTACCTCCAATAATTCTCTTATTCTCTATTAGGTTTCTGTCTGATTGACCTGTCCATTGATGAGAGAGGTGTGTTGATGTCTCCTACAACTAGTGTGTGTGTGGTTTGATGTCTGCCTTGAGTTTTAGTAATAATTCTTTTACATAAGTGGGTGCTTTTATATTATGGGCATAGATATTTAGGATTGAGACTTCATCCTGATGAATTTTCCTGTTATGAGTATAAAAAGTCTCAACCTCTTCTGATTGATTTTGTTTGAAGTCAGTTTTGTTAGAAATTAGTATGGCCACTCCTGCTTGATTCTTAGGCCCGTTTGCTTGAAAAACTTTTTCCCAACCATCTAGTCTGAGTAGATGCCTGTCTTTGTGGTTGAGATGTGTTTCTTGTAAAACATCAGAATGTTGGATCCTATTTTCGTATCCAATATCTCAGCCTGTGCCTTTTTTTTTCTTTTTTTTTCTTTTATTTATTTTTTATTCTTTTTTAATTAAAATTTCCACCTGCTCCCCGTTTCCCATTTCCCTCCCCTCCTCCCAAATATTGCCCCCTCCCCCCATTCCCCTTCCCCTATCCCCACTCCTCTTCTCCTACCCCCACACCATTCCCCCTCCCTCTCGATACTGAAGAGCAGTCCAAATTCTCTGCCCTGCGGGAAGACGAAGGTCCTCTATCTACGTCCAGGAAGGTGAGCTTCTAAACAAAGCCAGTTCATGTATTAGGATTGAAACCTAGTGCCATTGTCCTTGGCTTCTCATCAGTCTTCATTGACCGCCATGCTCAGAGAGTCCGGAATCAACCCATGCTTATTCAGTCCCAGACCAGCTGGCCTTGGTGGGCTCCTAATAAATCAGTTCCACTGTCACAGTGGGTGGGTGCATCCCTCGTGGTCCTGATTTTTTGCTCTTGTTCTCCCTCCTTCTGCTCCTCATTTGGACCTTAAGAGCTCAGACCGTTGCTCCAAATTGAGAATCTGTCTCTACCTCGATCCAAGATCCAGTAATACCACTATTGGGAATATATTTTTATTCCCAATGATTATTATAATGTGAGGGTTTTTTTTGACTCATTCTATTCGGTATTCTCTATGCTTCTTGAACTATTATAAGAATATCCTTTTCTGAAGTTCATTGAATATATTTTTGGGCCTTTGAGCTGCAATTTATCTTCTTCTTCTAACCCTATTATTTTTATGTTGGGTCTCTTTATTGTGTCCCTGATTTCCTGGATGATTTGTGATGAGATATTTTTAGATATGCTGTTTTCGTTGAACAGTGTGTTTATTTTCTCTATATGGTCTTCAGCATCTGAGATAGCTTCTTCTATCTTTTGTATTCTGTTGGTTATGCTTGCTTTTCTCTGTAATCTCTGTTTGTTTACCTAGATTTTCCATATCCAGATGGCCCTTGTTTCTTGTTTTCTTCATTACCTTCATTTTAGTTTTCAAGTCTTGAACTGTTTCCATTATCTGTTTCATTGTTTTTTCTTGGTTTCCTAGGGTATCTTTTCGGAATCATTTCTTCAAACTTTTTGTTATTCTTCTCATCCATTTCTTTAACGGAGTTTTTCACATCCTGTTTAAGGGACTCTATCATTTTCATAATGTCTATTTTTTCTATTTCTTCTGCATAAGTGTGTTCCAGTCTTCCTGTTATACGTTTATTGGATTCTGGTGTAATCATGCTTTTCAGGTTGGTGGAGGAAATTGTCTTCTCATTTCTTCCTTCCATTGCCTTCTGATGGATCTTCTGGTACAGAATCAGAGCCACTTGCTGGCCAGGGACATCTCAGAAAAATGGACTAGCTTGCTGTTTCCAAACTGAGTGAAACAAAGAAAATCCTGCCCGGTTGCACTCACCACACCATCCCAGAGCCTCAGCCCTCAAACAGTCTGAGCAGGGGTATTTTATGGCCTCACAGAAGGGAATGTGTTCCTGGGAGCAAGCTGGAATGGAATCGGATAAGAGAGGCAGTAACTGGGGAGAGAAGCTCCTGCAGAATGACCACAAAGTTTAGGGCGTTTGGGGGTGTCTGTGCTCCATTAATAGCATCGGCCAACCATTCAGGAACACACTCAACTTGCTGATGGATCTACTCTTCAGAATTAGGACCACCTTCTGTTCAGGGAACTCACAGATAAGAGGACTAGCTTGCTGCTTGAAGATCAGTGAAACAAACAAAATTCCTTCCTGGCTGCCCTCACCTCCTGACTTTATTTATTTTCCTATCTAATTAACAAGGCATATGAAAGAATATACAATAATGTGACTTGCTTGTTTTGGCAAGGGTCATTCATTACATAAATTCAGACTTGTTCTCTATTTTCATTTGATTGGAACATATCAGTACACTCTAGTGAGCCTTGAATTGACAACTAAAAGGCAGAGAAGCATTTCTATGTTGAATCATACTCAATACAAAGCATAAAATTATGGATAGGGCAGAACGGGATGCAGAGAAATGTAACCTTAACTCTTGAGCACATAACTGTGAAAGAAGATTATAAGAAAATGCTTTACACTAAGTATCAAGATCACTAAAATTTGTACCCAAATTTTTCATTTGGTTACATGCACTACACAAAAAGAACACTGCATATGCCAGACCGAGATCTCATGTAAGGGAAAAACAAATTTTTAATTTATTTATTACTTTAAAACAATCTATTTTATATACTAGTCCCAGTTTTACTTCCTCTGTTTCGTACACTCCCCCCAACTTATACCCTCCCAAACTCCCATCCACTGCTCAGAGATGGAAAGTCTTCTCATGGAAAGTCAGCAAAGTCTGATACATCACTTTGATGCAGGATCAAGTCCCTCTCCCCTTATCTAGTGTGAGCATGATAGCCATCCCTCCAAAGTAAATGGGGTTTACAAAACGAATTCAAGAAATAGGATTACATACCAGTCTTACTGCCAGTGGACCCACAGTCTGCCCAAGCCATATACATGTCAGTCACATTCAGACAACCTAGTTTTGTTCAATGTGGTATTCTCAGATGTCATCCCTGAGTCAGTGAGCTCCCACTAGCTCAGGTAAGCTGTCTCTGTGGGTTACCCCACCATGGTCTTGACTCCATTGCCTGTATACTCTCTTCTGCCTCTCTTCAACTGGACCTCAGTAGCTTCGCTCACTGTTTAGCTATGGATTTTAGCATCTTTTTCCATCAGTGGTTGAATAAAACTTCTATGATGATATTAGAGTGGTCAAGAATGTGATTACAGATGCAGGCCAGTTCAAAACCCTCTGCACTAGTACTAGAATTTTTATCTGGGACTGTTTTTATGGATTACTGAGAATTTTTCTGGCAGCAGTTTTCTATCTAAGCCTAGTATTGCTTTCTATATCAAGATATTTTCAGGGCAGACGCACGTGCCGGGGGAAACCAGTGGGCAGACGCACGCTGCGGGTGGAGACCAGCGGGCAGAATCGGCAGAGACAGGCATGCAGACGCGGCAGGAGACTGGCACACAGACATGGTGGAGACCTGCGGGCAGAAGCGGCAGTGACAGGTGCGCAGATGCGGCGGAGACCGGCAGAGGTGGGATAGTCTAAGCATGAAACAGTGAAGCCCACACTGAGAGCAGATCGCCCCACTACTATTAAATCAAGTAGGTTTCTTGGTGCCTAACCTACAGATTGGGAGGCCTTGTATTGGCGAGATCCACTGGGCTTCCCTGAAGACACTCCTGGGTGGGGAGAGTGTTCTTGGCCCACGGCGGGCCACAGGAAATGTAGCAGGGCCATTCCCAGACCCCCTTGACCCCTCAGTTAGTGTGTGAGGGCTGGTACCCTCTGCTGGGGCTGCTCTTCTTCTGCTGTGACCTCTCTCCCCCTGGCCCAGCTTGCGCCCAGGGGACGCCATCACTCTCCCTCCCTTAGCAGGGTCATGGGATCACCCAGTTTAGCCTATTTGGGCTCTGGGTAAGGCGCTCAGGACAAAGGGCAGTGGGAGATTCTCTGTTTTGGTGGCTGGCCCACAGAGTGGTAGGCCTTTTTTTGTGAGATCCCTGGCAAACGGGGAGCCTGGCCCTGTTCCTGAAGACCCTTCTGAGTGGTGAGAAGGATCTTTGCCCGTGGTGGGAGACAGGAAACGAAGCAAGGGCATTTTGTAAGCGAGGCCACTGGCCCAGCAGGGAACCTGATCCTGCCTTAAAAGACCCATTAGATCACATTGATAGGAGGAGATGGACAGGTACCAAGGAAAGAATTCACCCAACAATCTGAAAACAACATGAAAACACCAGAACCCAATGATCATACACCAGAAGGACTTGAACACCCTAAAACAGAAGTAGTGGAAAAATTGACTTTATGAAACAATAGAGTCCCTTAAACTACATGAAAAATGCTTTTATAGAAATGGATGAGAAATATAACAAAAGGTTTGAAGGAATGGGTAAATACATGAATGATACCCTGGGAAACCAAGAAAAAACGATCAAACAAGTAATGGAAACAGTTCAAGAATTGAAAACTGAAATGGAAGCAAGGATGAAAACACAAACTGAAGACCAGCTCGGTATGGGAAATCTAGGTCAACCAGCAGAGACTAAAATATCAAGCATAATCAATAGAATAAAAGAGATGAAGAAAGAATCTCAGATTCTGAGGACATCATAGAGAAAGTAAATGCACTGATCAAAGTAAACAGCAAAGTCAACAAATTCTCATCACAAAACATTCAGGAATTATGGGACACAATAAAAAGAACAAACCTAAGAATAATAAGTATAGAAGAAGGAGAAGAGTCACAACTCAAAGGCACAGAACATATTTTTAAAAAAATTCTGGAAGAAAACTTTCCAGAACCCAATGACTTACATCAGAAGGACTTGAACACCCTAAAACAGAAGTAGTGGAAAAATTGACTTTATGAAAGCAATAGAGTCCCTAAAGAAAGATATTCCTTTGAATATTCAAGAAGCATCCAAAACACCAAACAGACTGGATCAAAAAAAAACATCCCCTCACAATATAATATTCAAAACACAAAATATAGTGATTAAATAAAGAATATTAAGAGCTGCAAAGGAAAAAGGGCAAGTAACTTATAAAGGTAATCCAATCAGACTTACACCTGACTTCTCTATGGAAACAATGAAAGCCAGAAGGTCCTGGATAGAGGAACTGCAGAAAATAAGAGACCACGGATGCCAACCCAAACTACTAGACCCAGCCAAGCTATCATTCACTATCAATGGAGAATACAAGACATTCCAGGTAAGAACAAATTTAAACAATACGTAGCCACAAATCCAGCCCTGCAGAAATTAATAGAAGGAAAATCACAACCCAAGGAATCCAACATTGCTAACACTGCCTACAATAACTCAGGCATCTAGCAACCCTTCAGCAGCACAACTCAAAGAAAGGAGACACACAAACTCTACTACCAAAAACAATAAGAATAACTGGAGCAAACAACCACTGGTCATTAATATCACTTAATATGAATGATCTCAATTCACCTATAAAAAGGCACAGACTTAGATGTTGGAGACTAAAACAGGATCCAACATTCTGCTGTTTTGCAAGAAACACATCTCAACCACAAAAACAGGCACCTACTTAGAGTAAAGGGTTGGGAAAATCTTTTTCAAGCAAATGGTTCTAAAAAAAAATCAGGTGTGGCCATACTAATTTCTAACAAAACAGACTTCAAACTAAAATCAATCAGAAGAGATCGAGATGGACATGTTATAATCATAACAGGAACAATTCATCAGGGTGAAGTCTCAATTCTGAATATCTATGCTCCTAATTTAAAAGCACCCATGTATCTAAAAGAAATATTACTAAAATTTAATGCAGACATCAAACCACACACACTAGTAGTAGGAGACTTCAACAAACCTCTCTCACCAAGGGACAGGTCAATCAGACAGAAACCTAATAGAGAATTAAGGGAATTGTTGGAGGTAAAGGCTTAACAGACATCTATAGAACACTCCACCCAAATAGGAAAGAATATACCTTCTTCTCTGCAGCTCATGGAACCTTCTCCTAAATTGACCACATACTCGGAAACAAAGGAAACCTCCACAGATACAAAAAAAAAAATCAGTTTCCACCTGTGTCTTATCAGATCACCATGGATTAAAGTTAAAAGGCAACAACAATGCTACCCCAAGAAAGACAAAAAACTCATGGAAACTGAACAGTCATCTACTGAACCACACCTGGGTCAAGGAAGAAATTAAGAAAGAAATTAAAGTCTTCCTTGAATTTAATGAAAATAAAGAGACAACATACTCAAACCTATGGGACACGATAAAAGAAGTGCTAAGAGGAAAGTTCATAGCACTAAGTGCCCACTTAAAGAAAACGGAGAAAGCATACATTGGGGACTTAACAGCACACTGGAAAGCTCTAGAAAGAAAAGAAACAGACTCGCTCAGGAGGAGTAAAAGACTGGAAATGATCAAACTGAGGGTAGAAATCAACAAAATAGAAACACAAAAAACAGTCCAAAGAATCAATGAAACAAAAAGTTGGTTCTTGGAGAAAATCAACAAGATTGACATACCCCTATCCAAACTAATTAAACGGCAGAGAGAGAACATGCAAATAAAGAAGATCAGAAATGAAAAGGGGGACATAACCACAGACACAGAGTAAATTCAGAGAATCATTAGATCTTACTACAAAAGCCTATATGCCACAAGCTGGAAAATGCAAAGAAATGGACATTTTTTTTAGATAAGTACCACATACCAAAGCTAAACCAAGAACAGGTAAAAGATCTAGTAGACCTGTTAGTCGCGAAGAATTAGAAATTGTTATAAAAAATAGTCCTTCCTAAAAAAGTCCAGGAGCAGATGACTTCAATGCTGAATTCTACTTGAACTTCCAAGAAGAGCAAATACCTATACTCCTTAACGTATTTAACAATATAGAAACAAAAGAGTCATTGCCTAATTCTTTTTATGAATCTACAGTTACTCTGATAACAAAACCACAAAAGACATAACCAAGAAAGAGAATTATAGGCCTATCTCATTCATGAACATTGACGCAAAAATTCTCAATAAAATACTGGCAAACCAAATCCAAGAACACATTAGAAAAATTATCCATTATTATCAAGTAGGCTTCATCCCAGAGATGCAGGGCTGGTTCAACATATGCAAATCTATCAATGTAATCCACCATATAAATAAACTGAAAGAAAAAAACCATATGATCATTTCATTAGATACTGAAAAGCATTCGACAAAATTCAACACCCCTTTATGATAAAGGTCTTGGAGAGATTAGGAATACAAGGTTCATACCTAAATATAATAAAAGCTATTTAAATCAAGCCAACAGCTAACATTAAATTAAATGGAGAAAAACTCAAAGCCATCAACTAAGATCAGGAACAGGACAAGGATGTCCACTCTCTCCATATCTCTTCAATATAGTGCTAGAAGTTCTAGCAATAGCAATAAGACAACATAAGTGGATCAAGGTGATTTGTATTGGAAAGGAAGAAGTTAAGCATTCATTATTTGCTGATGATATGATAGTATACATAAGCGACCCCAAAAATTCTACCAAAGAACTCCTACAGCTGATAAATACCTTTAGCAATGTTGCAGGATACAAAATCAACTCAAAAAAATCAGTTGCCTTCCTATGCACTAAGGATAAAGAAGCAGAGAAGGAAATCAGTGAAGCATCACCCCTCACGATAGCCACAAATAGCATAAAATATCTTGGGGTAACTCTGACCAAGGAAGTGAAAGATCTATTTGATAAGAACTTCAAGTCTTTGAAGAAAAAAATTGAAGAGGACACCAGAAAATGGAAGGATCTCCCTTGCTCTTGGATTGGGAGGAATAACATAGTAAAAATGGCAATTTTACCCAAAGCAATCTTTAGATTCAATGCAATCCCCATCAAAATCCCATCAAAATTCTTCACAGATCTGGAGAAGACAATAATCAACTTTATATGGAAAAGCAAAAAACCCAGGATAGCCAAAACAATCTTATACAATAAAGGACTGTCTGAAGGCATTACCGTCTCTGACTTTAAACTCTATTATAGAGCTACAGTATTGAAAAAAGCTTGGTACTGCCATAAAAACAGAGAAGTTGACCAATGAAATCGAATAGAAGACCCTGACTTTAACCCATAAACCTATGAACACCTGATTTTGACAAAGGAGCTAAAAGTATACAATGGAAAAAAGAGAGCATCTTCAACAAATTGAGCTGGCAAAACTGGATGTCAATCTGTAGAAGAATGAAAATAGATCCATGTCTATCAACATGCACAAAACTTAAGTCCAAATGGATTAAAGACCTCACTAACAGTCAGAACACACTGAACCTGATAGAAGACAAAGTGGGAAGTACTCTACAACACATGGGCACAAGAGACCACTTCCTACATACAACGACAACTGCACAGACATTAAGGGCATCATTGATTAAATGGGAACTCCTGAGATTGAGAAGCTTCTGTAAAGCAAAGGACACTGTCACTAGACAAAAAGGGAACCCACTGACTGTGAGAAAATCTTCACCAACCCTGGAACTGACAAAGGTCTGATCTCCAAATTATATAAAAAACTCAAGAAACTAAGACCATAAAAGGCTAATCAACCCAATTACCCAATTATAAAATCTGGCACTGAGCTGAGCAGAGAATTCCCAACAGAAGAATTTTAAATGGCCAAAAAACACTTAAGGTCATGCTCAACTTCCTTAGCGATCAGGGAAATGAAAATCAAGACAACTTTAAGATACCATCTTACACCTGTCAGATTGGCTAAAATCAAAAGCACCAATTATATCCTTTGCTGGAGAGGTTGTGGAGAAAGGGGTACACTCATCCATTGGTGGTGGGAATGCAAACTTGTGCAACCACTTTGGAAAGCAGTGTGGTGGTTCCACAGGAAATTTGGGATCAACCTACCTCTGGACCCAGCAATACCACTCTTGGGAATATACCCAAGAGATGCCTTATCATACAACAATATATGCTCAACTATGTGCATAGCAGCATTGTTTATAATAACCAGAACCTGGAAACAACCTTGATGCACTTCAATTGAAGAATGGATGAAGAAATATGGAATATATACATATTAGAGTCCTACCCAGCAGTAAAAAACAATGACTTCTTGAATTTTACATGCAAATGGACAAATATAGAAAACAGTATCCTGAGTGAGGTAAGCCAGCCCCAAAAAGAGGAACATGGGATGTACTCACTCATATTTGGTATCTAACCATAAATAAAGGACATTGAGCCTAGAATTTGTGATTCTCGAGAAGCTAAATATAAGGTGAACACAGTGAAAAACATATAGGCATCCTCCTGAACAGTAACCTTCATCACACGATCAAAGGAGACAGATACAAAGACCCACAGTGGAGCACCAGACTGAAATCTCAAGGTCCAAATCAGGAGCAGAAGGAGAGAGAGCACGAGCAAGGAACTCAGGACCATGAGGGGTGCACTGAGATAATGGGGATATTCTATTGGGAACTCACCTAGGCCAGCTGGCCTGGGTCAGAAAAAGCATGGGATAAAACCAGACGCACTGAACATAGCGGACAAAGAGGACTACTGAGAACTCAAGAACAATGGCAATGGGTTTTTGATCCTACTGCACATACTGGCTTTGTGGGAGCCTAGGCAGTTTGGATACTCCTCCTACTAGATGGGATGGAGGTGGATGGTCTTTGGACTTCCCACAGGGCAGGGAACCCTGATTGCTATTAGGGCTGATGAGGGATGGGGACTTGATTGGGGGAGAGAAATGGTAGGTGGTGGTGGGGTGGAGGCAGAAATCTTTAACAAACATAGAAATAAATAAATAAGAGATATTTTCTTCATTTTTATCCATCTCTGTCCTTCTTGAATCTCAACCATCCCATTCTTTCATTTCTCCTTGCCTTCCCCTTCTTCCATCTCCATCCTCTTCCTCCCACCTTTCCTCCTCCACTGTTCCCAATTTTTTCGGGTGCTCTTTTCTGTTTCTACTTCCCAGGGCTATCCATGCATGCATCACTTAAGATCCTCCATATTACCTTCTTGTTGACAGATGAGTTTATCCTGCCTATTCCCAGAGTGACTTACTTCTAAAGAGCACACAGAGGCTTATATTAATTATGAACTATTTGGCCGATTAGCTCACACTTATTATTGGCTAGGGCTAGCTGTTACATTTTATATTAACCCTTAATTCTTATCTATGTTTAGAAACATGGCTTATTACCTTTTCTCAATAAGTCATTCTCATTATTTTTTTTCTGCCTATAGCTGATAAGTCACTCTGCCATCCCCTTCCCATATTTCACTTAGTGTAGTAGCCTCAACTATATTACCTGCCTAGTTACAGGAAAGTCTGTACCTTTCCAGTGACTAATCTTTATAGTCTACAAGAATGTTATCCACAGTAGTTCCCCTTTTTTTTCTTTGAAAGAAAGAGCTCTGTTTTATTTCATTTGTTTAGCTTTAGTATATATATTGAAGGTAGAAGTTGCAGTCTATAGGTGTGAATGGCCTTAGCCAATGAGAAGGCATATCATGTTAGTCACAAGGAAGTTGAATTTTCATATTTAATGTGTTCCTTTATCTGGAGTTTGGCAGAGATTGGAGAGTTTGAGAGCTTGGCCAAACTTTCTGAAATTAAAAGAAAAGCATCCTTTTTGTCTCGAAGTATAGAAGACCAAATTATGAATAGATGGGTTTTGAAATTTCAGTCCTATATATACACTCTATGCATCAGCCTTGTGCCCTCGTCATGCTAACAGCTGATAGTCCTGCACATATTGGTCATCTAAAAATTTTCTAGCAGAATATTTAGAGTCATTTGCTTAGACCTAGAATGACTCTGTATCAAGTAATTTGTTTTTATGGCTTCTGCTGACTCATGTATATAGTGAGGGAACTCCCAAGTTAGTTTACCTCTGTGCCTCTTATAGTTTGAAGGATTGCCCTGACCTTGTGGAAAAGCATCGTGATACAGTGTAACTTAGTAGACCAGAATTCCAGGGTAAGGCTCCATATTGTAAAAGTGGCCAGGTTTGAACTCAGTTATCTTGAAGTGTTGGGACATTTTGTTTACTACTGTGGAATAATGCTCTTATATCCTGTATATATTTGTTATTTGTGTTGGTTCAATAAAATGTTCATTGGCCAGAATCCAGGCAGGTAGTATAGGCAGGGTAAACAGACTAGGAGAATCCTGGGAAGAGGAAAATATTCATTCTGCAATCGCCATCCAGATGTATTGGAAACAAGATGTGAATGCTGCACTGAGTAAGCTACCAAACCACAAGGCTAATCTTAGATAAGACCTATGGGTTAATTTAAGTTATAAGAGCTAGCTAGGCATATGTGTGAGCTACTGGACAAACAAGGTTGTAATTAATGTAGTTTCTGTGTGAAAACTTGGGTCTCCGTGACCAAGCAATGAAAGGGCTATCTGTATCTACAATTTGCTCTTCTTTCTGTATGTATTTCACGATTTTTTTCCATATACCTTTCACCATCTCTCTATCATCTCTATACTCCATCATTTCTTTTTCTATACTATCATCTTTTCCTGTATTATCTCTAGTTCATCTCATTGTCTATCATCTCTCTATAATCTCTTTGTCATCTCTTTATCATCTCTATCATCACTCTGTCATCTCATTATCATCTCCTTTTCTATCATCTCTCTATTGTCTCTATGTCTATCCTCCAGCATTTATTTTTCTTGTCTCTCTTCCATCCCTTTCTCTATCACATGTATCATCTCTTCTATTTCTCTATCATGGCTCAATCATCACTTCCTCTATCATCACTTTTTCCTCCATGTCTTTGTCTATCATCACTTCCTCTTTCATCTCTTTCTCATCATCTCTTCCTCTATCATTGCATTTACTATCGTATCTTACTATGATAACATTTTCTTTATCATCTCTTTCTGATTTGTCTATTATCTATCATCAGTTTCTCTAATACCTCTGTCATCACTTACTCTATCATCTTGTTCTCGATCATCTATTATTCATTTCTCAATTACCTCTATCTGCCATCATTTCATTTCCAGTCTATCTTCTCCTATTCTACCATTTCTCTATCTTCTCCTACTCTATTATTTCTCTGCCATCTCTTTCTCTGTCTTCTATTTCTCTACCATGTCTTTCTCTATCATCTCTTCCTCTATCATATTTCCTCCATCATGATTTCCTCTAACACTTCTCTATCATCTGATTCTCTCTCATCTTTTCTTCTATCATCTCTTCCACTATCATCCCGTACTCTACCATCACATTTTTTAGCATCTCTTCTCTAGCATCTCTTTCTCTATCATATCTTCTTCTATCATCTTTTGCTCTATCATATCTTGCTCTTTAATCTCTATGTCATCTCTTTCTCTATGACCTCTTCATTATCATCTGTCTTTATCACTTATGTATCATCTCATTCTCTAAGATCTCTATCACATATTTCTTTAGCATCTTTTCCTATTTCTCTTGATCTCATTAATGGTAGGCAGAAAATTCCACTGATAAAAATGTATCTCTTGGTATGGTATTATTTTATTTAATTTATTTATTAAAAATTTCCACTTCCCTGTTGTAATAAGAGCGGCGGGGCTGCGTCCCCGGCACCCAGCCGCCCACATGGCTAGCTTATGCCCCGAAATAATTACACGGAAACTGTATTCTTTTGATCACTGCCTGGCCCTTTAGTTCCAGCCTCTTATTGGCTAGCTCTTACTTATTGATCTAACCCATTTCTAATATTCTGTGTAGTACCACGAGCTGGCTTACCAGGAAAGATCTTAACCTGCCTCTGTCTGGAGTGGGGGAATCATGGCGACTCACTCACTCGGCTTCTTTCTCCCAGCCTTCTCTTCTGTTTACTCCACCCACCTAAGGTTTGGCCTATCAAATGGGCTAAGGCAGTTTTCTTTATTAGTTAACCAATGAAACAACAGATAGAAAGATGACCCACCTCCATCATTTCCCCTTTTTCTGTTTAAACAAAAAAGAAAGGCGTTCACTTTGACATAGTAAAATTACATATAACAGTTATCAAGCAAGAATTACAGTTACAATATTTATATCTATTTTATCTTTTATCATAACCAAGGAAAACTATAACTATCTATCCATTCTTCAACTCCATCAAAGACTCCAAAAGGATATAATATTACCTAAGTAAACAAGAGATCCAAAACTCTAGAAATGACAGAGACATCTCGCTGCCTGGACAGTCACCCAAAGTTCTTTTGTATTGTTGGGGCATCCATCTTCAGCCTTCAGGCCTATAGTATCCAGCAGACTTTTCCATGAAACAGGAAATTTCAAAGACAGTTCAGTCACTTTTTGCTGTGTCCTGCAGAATGTCTCGCAGACTCTTTCATGAGTCAGGAACCCCGAAAGACCATCTCACCTTTAGGCAAGTTCAGCAGTCCTTTTTCTGTGGGTTCTCTGTGTCCAGTTTATGCAACAGTCCAGGCATGAGCAGTTTCATGCCCAAATGGCTATCAAACTCCATAAGAAGCCTCTTCGATGCCCATCTTCCTCTTGAAGTAGATTGGTGCTGCCAGGAGCAGAAGTGTCTCATTTTCATAAAAAGCCCTAAGTTATTAAAACATTAAATGCCATATTCTGCAGTCTTTGAAAGATATGAAGAATGCCTATCTAGCTGAAATATATCTATGCACATCTAGAAAATCTAACTAACATGACTAAAAGCTTGACAATTATTGATGATTATCCATTAACAACCTATATTCATTACATTTTTAAATGAACTATACAATCACAATACCTTAATCAAGATTAGAAATACATATACATATAACAAAATTGACCTTAAAATCTATACCAATGCAAATTATTCATATCTGTATCATTTCCCCCTTTAAATGTAAAAGAACATTTATAAACCATATTTGGGAACATGGGCGCAGTTTTTCTCTCTAAACTGCTTCCTGCTGAATGGGGGCGCTGTTATTTAGATCTTTCATGGTGTAACCTGTGTGTCAGGGTCATCTCAGTCGGCAGTTGAGTGAAGTAATTTTCTGAAGGTGTTCACAGTAACCTTTCAGGAGGGCGTGGTCTATCATACCATATTGGGATAGAAGAAATCCACAGGGTCGCATCCTCTGTGAAAACAAAAGAAGACCCTCTCCAAAGCATCATATCCTTAGACCCATATTCTGAAATCATAATACCCTTGTATCCATTCTGGTTTAGCTTGGCAGCCCATGTAATGAAATGTCTCTCTGTACTTAGCTCCTTTACAGTCAAAAATTTTAAAGAAAACACAATAATACAAAGAATCCAGACTCTCTGTGAATTTTCCATTTTTACATGGCTTATTTTTCTTTATTTCTTTTAATCTATAACTATCTGTACTCTGTCTCTTTAAAGACTTTACCCTTTTTTTAAGACATTAACTTTATTCTTTATATATTTTTTTTCTCTCTCAAGCCTACGTACATTCATCCAACAGTGTCTGAATCAGTTCTATTGTGAATCTGTAATTTTTTTAGTATCCAGGAGCACTTTGTTTTGTGCTTTTAAATCGCTAAGCGCTTAAGAATCTAAGGTGTGACATTCCTAGGTCAAAAACAGGTACTGCCTGCTTGTCCCACCCAGGCCAACATGGCGGAGCACACAGCAGTCCACATTGCCATCAAGCAAGCCGTAACACTTTACTCCAAATGCTCCATTCAAAAGCTCTGTCTCCAGCAGGAGCCAGACAGAGATCGCGATGGCAGCACAGCGCCGAAAGCCGGCATTTTAAAACAGCCAGTTTTTTCCTGTGCTGAGTCAGGACAATTTCTTTGCCGCATGCAACCCACAAACAGCAAAAAGCTGTCTTAAATTCTCTCTGTGTCCTTTTTAAGCCCTCTCAGGTTTTACTTGGAGTTCATTATCACGCTGGGCGCCACTCTGTTGTAATAAGAGCGGCGGGGCTGCGTCCCCGGCACCCAGCCGCCCACATGGCTAGCTTATGCCCCGAAATAATTACACGGAAACTGTATTCTTTTGATCACTGCCTGGCCCTTTAGTTCCAGCCTCTTATTGGCTAGCTCTTACTTATTGATCTAACCCATTTCTAATATTCTGTGTAGTACCACGAGCTGGCTTACCAGGAAAGATCTTAACCTGCCTCTGTCTGGAGTGGGGGAATCATGGCGACTCACTCACTCGGCTTCTTTCTCCCAGCCTTCTCTTCTGTTTACTCCACCCACCTAAGGTTTGGCCTATCAAATGGGCTAAGGCAGTTTTCTTTATTAGTTAACCAATGAAACAACAGATAGAAAGATGACCCACCTCCATCACTTCCCTTCTTCAAATTTCACTCACACTCTGCCATCCCCCTCTCTGTCCCTCTGGAGTCCTCAGAGATAACAGAGTGCCCTACCCAGTGGGAAGTCCGAGGCCCTCCCCACTCCATCCATGTCTAGGAAGGTCTGAATCCAAACAGACTAGGCGTGCAAAAATCAGTACACGCAGTAGAATCAAAACCCAGTACCATTATCATTGGCTTCTCAGTCAGTTTTCAGTGTCAGGCACATTCAGAGAATCTTGTTTGATCACATACTCATTCAGTATCAGTCCAGCTGGACTTGCTAAGCTTCTATTATATATGTCCCGTAGTCTCTGTTTGTGGAAGCAATTCTTGAGGTCCTAACTCCCCTACTCATGTTCTCTCTCCTTATGATCTTCATCTGAACATTGGGAACTAAGTCCAGTGCTCCAATGTGTGTCAGTCTCTCTATCTCCATACATTGCTAGATGAAGGTTCTAAGGTGATATGCAAGATTTTTATCAGTAGGGCTATGGAATAAGGCCAGTTCTGGGACACCCTCATCTGCTGCAAGATGTAAGAGCTAGGGACATCTTCCAGGGCACCTGGGACCCCCTCTAGAGCCAAGTCTTTTGCCAACCCTAAATTGGTTCCCTTCCTTGTGATATCTTCTTTTCTGCTCCGATATCCATCCTTCCTCAATCTCATTCATCCCTATTCCCAATCCTCCCATTCTCCCTTCTCTCTCCCCACTGCCACCCCCATGATCCCAACTTTCACCTGGCAATCTTGTCTACATCCAGTATCTAGGAAGATAAATATATGTTTTTCTTTGGGTTCTCCTTCTTGTTTTCTTCTGTAGGATCATGAATTATAGGCCCAATGTCCGTTGCTTATGACTTGAATCCACTTCTGATTGAGTTCATAACTTATTCATCTTTTTGTATCTAGGTTATCTCAGTAAAATGTTTTCTATTTCCATTTTTGAATGCAAAATTCAAAATGTCATTGTTTTATTGCACTGAGTGCATCTCTAAAGTGAATATATGCCACACCTTCTTTATCCATTCTTCTATTGTGGGGCACCTAGGTTGTTTCCAGGTTCTGGCTATAACAAATAGTGCTGGTATGAACATAGTTGAACAAATGCTTTTGTAGTATGATTGGGTATCTCTGGATATATTCCGCAAAATTGAAATTACTGGATTCCAAGGTTGGTTGACTCCTCTATTATACTGTATCATACATCTCTACTTCTGTCAAGGTATCTATAAGCTGCTTCCATTTTGAGGCTGTTGTCATCATTTGTTGCACATATGTTCAAAGATTGTTTAATATTGTAATATGAAGTAATAGTCTTTATGTTATATATTAAAGCAGTAAGTATTATAGGTTAATATTCACCCATGTTTTCCAAACATATATTTACAATAATCAGGTTCTTATGATACATAGAGACTGTATTCTGTACAGATAGGTAATCATCAAACACTTAAAGGAACTGCAGAAACTGGTATTTAAATAACTTAGGGTTTTGTTGATGTGAGACACAATGGCTCTTTGCAGCACTGATCTATTCCTGAAAGAATGTTGAGCATCAAAGACACTGTACTTGGAGTTTGTACTATTCTTTGGAAAACTGTGCTTTGGTGAAGGAATTGCACTTGTTTGACTGATAAAATGCATGGTGTCTGGACTGGACAAGCAAGATACAAGAAAAATGACTGTCAAACCTTGCCAAAATAGGGTAAGATTGTTTTCAAAATCTTCCTGCCTCTATAAAAGGGCTGTGAGTTACTCTAGGACTTAGCCAAAGTGGTTTGCTTCTACATGGCAAATGAGACACTGGGTGATTTCCCAGGTAGACATATGTCTTTGTAATCTACTGGATATTTTGGAAACAGCTTTAATGCATTTATTGGCTACTCAAGTAATATTCTATCTCAATTCTCAGGCCTTGATGGAGGTTGAAGACTTGATAGTTGTAGATAACTTCCTCTTATGGTTTAGCCAACCCATTTCTAATACAAGACTAAGACTCCTAGGAATAAAATAATCATTGAAACTTTGAGCAAATATTTCTTGTTCAATATTGCCTATACTGGATACTCCCTGGGCTCCCTGCAGGGGCTCTACACCCCGCATACTGCCTCTCTCTTCTTGTCCCACCCAACTTGCATCCAGAACCCTTCTCCCTTCTGCCCCTTTTCTTATTTGGGCACATAACACCATCCAGCTCAGTCTGTCTGGCGCTGGGGGCAAATCCTCAGGGTAAGTAGGCAGGCGAGACTTCCTTTGTTTCACTGGCCTGCCTGCACCAAGCAAGGTAGGTGCTTTGTTTACGAACTACCCAACCTGTACGGAGATCTGATCTCGGCACCAGGAGAGACAGCAGTGGGGTGAGTTTGTGAACGGCGGAGGAAGCAGTCGTGGACAGGGAACTCTGAAGTTCCTCATCCCCCACCCTATACTCCCTGGGGTCCCTGCAGGGGCTCTACACCCCGAATACTGCCTCTCTCTTCTTGTCCCACCCAACTTGCATCCAGAACCCTTCTTCCTTCTGCCCCCTTTCCTGTTTGGGCACATAACACCATCCAGCTCAGTCTGTCTGGCACAGGGGGCAAATCCTCAGGGCAAGTAGGCAGGCGAGACTTTCTTTGTTTCACTGGCCTGCCTGCACCAAGCAAGGTAGGGGCTTTGTTTATGAACTACCCAACCGGGACGGATATCTGATCTGGGCACCAGGAGAGACAGCAGTGGGGTGAGTTTGTGACCGGGGACGAAAACAGCCCTGGAGAGGGAACTCTGAAGTTCCTCACCCCCCACCCTATACTCCCTGGGCTCCCTTCATGGGCTCTACACCCCGCATACAGCCTCTCTCTTATTGTCACACCCAGCTTGCATCCAGAACCCTTCTTCCTTCTGCCCCCTTTCCTCTTTGGGCACACAACACCATCCAGCTCAGTCTGTCTGGCACTGGGGGCAAATCCTCAGGGCAAGTAGGCAGACGAGACTTCCCTTGTTTCACTGGCGTGCCTGCAACTAGCAAGGTAGGGGCTTTGTTTACGAACTACCCAACCTGCATGGATTTGATCTTGGCACCAGGAGAGCCATCAGTGGGAGAGCTAATCTCGGTACCAGGAAAGACGTCTTTGGGCACGGAGATCTGATATTGGTACCAGGAGAGACATCACTGGAGCACCAGGAGAGCTATCACTGCAGAGTGCCATCAATGGGAAGGTACATAAGTAGGCAAGGAGACCTGATCCGGTAAAAGAAGACCCATACAGTAGCATTCGGAGAAAAGAGATGGGCAGGTGCCAATGCAAGAATTCTCCCAACAATCTGAAAAACTATATGAAACCACCAGAACCCAGCGACCTCACAACAGGAGGACATGAACACCTTAATCATGATGAAGAAGTAGATAAAATTGACTTTATGAAAGTGATTGACACCCTTAAACAGCATGTAAAAATGCCCTTATAGAAATGGATGAAAGTATAACAGAAAGTTTGAAGAATTGAGTAAATCAGTGAATGACACCCTAGGAAACCAAGGAAAAACAATCAAACAAATAGTGGAAACAGTTCAAGACTTAAAAACTGAAATGGAGGCAAAGAAGAAAACACAAATAGAAGGCAAGCTGGACAGGGAAAATCTAGGTAAACGAATAGAGACTACAGAAGTAAGCATAACCAATAGAATACAAGAGATAGAAGAAAGAATCTCAGATTCTGAAGATACCATAGAGAAAATGAACATGCTGATGAAACAAAACAGCAAGGCCAACAAATTCTCATCACAAAACATTCAGGAAATATGGGACACAATAAAAAGACCAAACCTAAGAATAATAGGAATAGAAGAAGGAGAAGAAGCACAGCTCAACGGTCCAGAAAATATATTTAATAAAATTATAGAAGAAAACTTTCCCAACATAGAGAAAGATATACCTATGAAGGTTTAAGAAGCATACAGAACACCGAATAGGCTGGATCAAAAAAAAATCCTCTTGCCATATAATAATCAAAACACAAAGCATACAGAATAAAGAAAGAATACTAAGAGCAGCAAAGGAAAAAGGCCAAGTTACTTATAAAAGTAAACCTATCAGACTTACACCTGACTTCTCTATGGAAACCATGAAAGCCAGAAGGTCCTGGATAGATGTACTGCAGAAACTAAGAGACCATGGATGCAAGCCCAGACTACTATACCCAGCCAAGCTTTCGTTCACTATAAATGGAGAAAACAAAATTTTCCAGGATAAAAACAAATTTAAACAATAAATAGCCACAAATCCAGCCTTACAGAAAGTAATAGAGGGAAAATCACTAATCAAGGAGTCCAACAATGACCACAATAACTCAGATATCTAGAGACCCTTTATCAGCGCAATTCAAAGAAGGGAAACACACAAAATCTACTACTAAAAAAGTGACCGGAGTTAACAACCACTGGTCATTAATATCACTTAATGTCAATGGACTCAACTCACCTATAAAAAGGCACAGACTAAGAGATTGGATACGAAAACAGGATCCAACATTCTGCTGTTTACAAGAAACACACCTCAACCACAAAGACAGGCACCTACTCACATTAAAGAGTTGGGATAAGGCTTATGAAGTAAATGGACCTTAGAAACAAGCAGGTGTGGCCATACTAATTTCTAACAAAGTTGACTTCAAACTTAAATCAATCAGAAGAGATGGAGAGGGACATTTTCTACTCATAACAGGAACAATTCAGCAGGATGAAGACTCAATCCTGAATATCTCTGCCCCTAATATAAAAGCACCCACGTACGTAAAAGAAACATTGTTAAAACTCAAGGCAGCCATCAAACCGCACACATTAATATGAGGAGACTTTAATACTCCACTCTCACCAATGGACAGGTCAAATAGACAGAAACCTAACAGAGAAATAAGAGAATTAATGGAGGTAATGAATCAAATGGACTTAACAGACATCTATAGAATATTCCACCCAAATAGTAAAGAATATACCTTCTTCTCTGCAGCTCATGGAACCTTCTCAAAAATCGACCACATACTCAGGAACAAAGCATACATCCACAGTTACAAAAAAATATTAATAACCACCTGTATCCTATCAGATCACCATGGATTAAAACTATAATTCAGCAACAATGCTACCCCCAGAAAGCCTACAAACTCATGGAAACTGAATAGTCAACTACTGAACCATACCTGGATTAAGGAAGAAATAAAGAAAGAAATTAAAGTCTTCCTTGAATACAATGAAAATAAAGAAACAACATACTCAAACCTATGGGACACTATAAAAGCAGTCCTTAGAGGAAAGTTCATAGTACTAACTGCCCACTTAGAGAAAACAGAGGAATCACACATTGGAGACTTAACAGCCCACCTGAAAGCTCAAGAAAAAAAAGAAGCAGATTCACCTAGAAGGGGTAGAAGACTGGAAATAATCAAACTGAGGGCTGAAATCAACAAAATAGAAACACAGAAAACAATTGAAAGAATCAATGAATCAAAAAGCTGGTTCCTGGAGAAAATCAACAAGATTGATAAACCCCTATCCAAACTAATCAAACGGCAGAGAGAGAATTTGCAAATTAATAAGTTCAGAAATGAAAAGGAGGACATAACCACAGACACAGAGGAAATTCAGAGAATCATTAGATCTTACTACAAAAGCCTGTATGCCACAAAACAGGAAAATGTAAAAGAAATGGACACTTTTTTAGATAAATACCACATACCAAAGTTAAACCAGGACCAGGTGAACAACCTAAATAGACCTGTTAGTTGTGAAGAATTAGAAGCTGTTATCAAAAACTTACCTTCCAAAACAAGTCCAGGACCAGATGGTTTCAATGCGGAATTCTACAAGAACTTCCAAGCAGAGCTAATACCTATACTCCTTAATGTATTTCACAATATAGAAACAGAAGAGTCATTGCCAAATTCCTTTTATGAAGCTACATTAACTCTGATACCAAAACCAAACAAGGACCCAACAAAGAAAGAGAATTACAGGCCAATCTCACTCATGAACATCGACGCAAAAATCCTCAACAAAATACTGGCAAACCGAATCCAAGAACACATTAGAAAAATTATCCATTATGATCAAGTAGGCTTCACACCAGAGATGCAGGGCTGGTTTAACATACGCAAATCTATCAATGTAATCCATCATATAAAAAAACTGAAAGAAAAAACCATATGATCATTTCATTCGATGCTGAAAAAGCATTTGACAAAATTCAACATCCCTTTGTGATAAAAGTCTTGGAGAGATTAGGGATACAAGGGTCATACCTAAATTTAATTAAAGCTATATACAGCAAGCCGAGAGCTAATATCAAATTAAATGGAGAGAAACTTAAAGCCATCCCACTAAAATCAGGAACACGCCAGGCTGTCCACTCTCTCCATACCTCTTCAATATAGTTCTCAAAGTTTTAGCAATAGCAATAAGACAACATAAGGGAATAAAGGGGATTCAAATTGCAAAGGAAGAAGATAAACTTGCATTATTTGCAGATGATATGACAGTGTACATGAGCAACCCCAAAAACTCCACCAAAGAACTCCTACAACTGATAAACGCCTTTAGTAATGTGGCAGGATACAAGATCAACTCCAAAATTCAGGCACCCTCTTATACACAAAGGATATGGAAGCAGAGAGGGAAATAAGAGAATCATCACCTTTCACGATAGCCACAAAAAGCATAAAATATCTTGGGGTAACTCTAACCAAGGAAGTGTTTGACAAGAACTTTAAGGCATTGAAGAAAGAAATTGAAGAGGATACAAGAAAATGGAAGGATCTCCCTTGCTCTTGGATTGGGAGGATCAACATAGTAAAAATGGCAATTCTACCAAAGGCAATTTATATATTCAATGCAATCCCCAATAAAATCCCATCAAAATTCTTCACAGATCTTGAGAGGACAATAATCAACTTTATATGGAGAAACAAAAAACACAGGATAGCCAAAACAATCTTATACAATAAAGGATCTTCTGGAGGCATTACCATCCATGACTTCTAATCCTATTACAGAGCTACAGTAATGAAAACAGAGTGGTACTGGTATAAAAACAGAGAAGTCGACCAATGGAATCTTATAGAAGACCCGGATTTTAACCCACAAACCTATGAACAACTGATTTTTGATAAAGGAGCTAAAAGTATACAATGGAAGAAAGAAAGCCTCTTCAACAAATGGTGCTGTCACAATTGGATGTCAACCTGTAGAAGAATAAAAATAGACCCATATCTATCACCATGCACAAAACTCAAGTCCAAATGGATCAAAGACCTCAATATCAATCTGAACACACTGAACCTGATAGAAGAGAATATGGGAAGTACCCTACAACATGTGGGCACAGGAGATCGCTTCCTATGTATAACCCCAGCATCACAGACATTAAGGGCAACATTGAATAAATGGGACCTCCTGAAACTGAGAAGCTTCTGTAAAGCAAAGGACATTAAGACAAAAAGGGAGCCTACTGACTGTTAGAAGATCTTCACCAACCCTGCAACAGACAAAAGTCTGATCTCCAAAATATATAAAGAACTCAAGAAACTAGACTTTAAAAGGATAATTAAGCCAATTAAAAAATGGGGCACCGAACTAAACAGAGAATTCTCAACAGATGAAGTTCAAATGGCCAAAAGATACTTAAGGTCATGCTCAACCTCCTTAGCGATCAGAGAAATGCAAATCAAAACAACTTGGAGATATCATCTTATACCTATCAGACTGGCTAAAATCAAAAACACCAAGGATAGCCTTTGCTGGAGAGGTTGTGGAGAAAGGGGTACCCTCATCCATTGCTGGTGGGACTCAAACTTTTGCAACCACTTTGGAAATCAGTGTGGCGGTTTCTCAGAAAAATTGGGATCAACCTACCCCTGGACCCAGCATTACCACTCTTGGGAATATACCCAAGAGATGCCCTATCATATGACAAAAGCATTTGTTCAACTATGTTCATAGCAGCATTATTTGTAATAGCCAGAACCTGGAAGCAACCTAGATGCCCTTCAATGGAAGAATGGATGAAGAAAATGTGGAATATATACACATTAGTGTACTACTCTGCGGTAAAAAACAATGACTTCTCGAATTTTGCATGCAAATGGATGGAAATAGAAAATAAGATCCTGAGTGAGGTAACCCAGACCCGAAACGAAGATCATGGGATGTACTCACTCATAATTGATTTCTAGCCATGGATAGTGGCCACTGAGTCTATAATTTCTGATCCTAAAGAAGCTAAACAAGAGGGTAAACCCAAGGAAAAACATATAGATATCCTCACAGCTATGGGAAATAGACAAGATTGATGGGCAAAAAATTGGAATCTTGGGGGTGGGGTGGGATGGTGATGAGGGGTAATGGGGAGAGGAAAGTGTGAAGGAGAGGATGAGGGGAACTGTGGAAATCGGGGTGATTCGGGATATCGGAAGTTTGGATAGGGGAGCAGAGAAACTCATACCTTAGTTAAGGGAGCCACCTAAGGGTTGGCAAGAGACTTGAACTTGGAATGGCTACCAGATGCCCAGCGCAATGTCCCCAGGTAGTTCATTGGGGCACCTGAGGATAGGGAACCTGAAATGAACCTATCCTATAATCATACTGATGAATATCTTGCATATCGCCATAGAACCTTCATCTAGCGATGGATGGAGATAGAGACAGAGACCCATACTGCAGCACCGGATGGAGCTCCCAAGGTTGTAATGAGGAGCAGAAGGAGAGAGAACATGAACAAGGAAGTCAGGACCATGAGGGGTGCACCCAACCACTAAGACAGTGGGGCCGATCTATTGGGAGCTCACCAAGGTCAGCTGAACTGCTACTGAAAAAACATGGGAAGAAACCGGACTCTTTGAATGTGGCAGACAATGAGAGCTGACGAGAGGCCAAGGAGAATGGCACGGGAACCTTCATCTGGCGATGGATCGAGAGAGAGACAGAGACCCAATTTGGAGCAACGGTCTGAGCTCTTAAGGTCTAAATGAGGAGCAGAAGGAGGGAGAACATGAGCAAGGAAATCAGGACCACGAGGCATGCACCCACCCACTGTGACAGTGGAACTGATCTATTGGGAGCTCTCCAAGGCCAGCTGGACTGGGACTGAATAAGCATGGGTTGAAACTGGACTCTCTGAACATGGCGGACAATGAAGGCTGATGAGAAGCCAAGGAAAATGGCACTAGGTTTCAATCCTAATACATTAACTGGCTTTGTGGGAGCTTAGCCTGTTTGGATGCTCACCTTCCTGGACCTAGATAGAAGTGGGAGGACCTTGGTCTTCCTGTAGGGCAGGGAATTTTGAATGCTCTTCAGTATCGAGAGGGAGGGTGAATTGACTGGGGGGAGGAAAAGAGGAGTGGATATAGGGGGAGGATAGCAGGGGGAGGGGGCAATATATGGGAGGAGAGGGAGGGAAATGGGAAACGGGGGGCAGTTGGGAATTTTAATTAAAAAAGAATAAAAAAAATGAGAAAAAATATTGCCTATACTGGCTATAAATCTAACTTTTATACTTGATATCTGTTCTTATTATATGTAGTCCTGTATTGGTTTTGAACATTCTTATTAGGTAAAAGGGGAGGTGATGTGGAAACTCCTTTGGCCAATGGCCTTTGAGAGGCTGAACCATGTGTGGTGTGACTTTGTGGTACCAGAAACACTTAGGAGAGCCCATTCTGCCTCTCGTGCAAAGCAACAGACTCTCGTCAACCAGGGGAGCTACTGGGAGAAAAATATTCAAAGAGTGTGGTACACTTCCATGATTTTTTTCTTACTGAAGGGTTGCTGACAGGAGGAGTTACTGTGGGTAACTCTCCAGGTTTTCTCCCTTACTTATGAGCTAATGGTAGTAAGACTGGCAATTCTGTCTTAGGAAAGTATCTTTTAGGTCATATTCTTACTTGGGACAGCTGGCAAATGAAGCTATCATGAGTTTGATGCTCTTCCAGCCCTCCTGTTTCTTTTGAAGTTGTTGGCAACATATGTGGCCTTATGCCCAAGCAAAGAACTTTTTCCCGTTGAAGTGGCCATCGAGGACAGGTCCTCTAGGCCTTAGCTCTTATTGGGGAGCTATTAGCAATTGAAACTGCCATCAGATATGTTTTCCTGGCCTTATCAAACACTGAGTTCTTATTGGAGTAGTGGATGGAGGATGGGGAAGGGAGAAGTTGGCAGGAGTGGAAGGACAGCGGATTGATTTAACTCGGGTATGTAAAATGAGATCGTCCTAAAAAGAAAAAAAAGAAAAAAAAAACCACTGCCAGAAGAGGCCCAGACATTTATTGGGGAGGTACTGACAGCTGAATCTGATATCAAGGAAGTGCATTATTCGCTATCACTTTACTTATAGACTACTGACAGTTGAAGCTGCCATGGAGGATGTGCTTTCCAGGCAATATCTTATACTGCCTAGGCCAACTTGCTTCTGGATGCACTAAGGTAACACCCACAGTGGTATAACTGTTCTGTATCAATTAGCAGTAATAGCCCCATAGACATTCACTTATTCCATTCAGATAGCCACGGTTCCATCTTTCCATATGACTCAAGGTTAATAGCTAGTTTAAAGGTAAAGCAAACTGTGATGAGCAGCAAGTGACAGAAACCCACTGGAAACACTAGGAGCCAAAAGTGGTGATTCTTTGCTGGGGCATGGTGCATCCTGGCATATGAGGAGGAGGAAGGTGTCATATGCAAGCAAGGACTCAGAAGCCCCCAATTCTCATCTCTGCCATTCCTTCTTTATTGCCTGCATGATGGCTTACATGCCTCACCACTTCCTCTTAGATCAGATTTCAATAAATGAGAGATGTCACTTGTCATATTAACTGCTGCTTATCTAATATTTAAGAAAGCATTATCTCTGTTTACTTATATTCATCAGGCACTTCAACCTCAAGTCCTGATTGATTATTTCTCCTTGCTGTGCTCTGTTGGTCTTTTGATTGCTTTCATGATTCTGAAAAAATTCCTTTCTCAAATTTCTTCTCCAGAATTCCCACAATGGTTAGTGTTCTTTCTCAAGACAAACAAATGACATTATTATTATTATTACTATTATTACTATTGTTATTGATGTTACTTTTATTATTGTTGTTGTTTTTCTGTTGTGATTTTATCCTGAAAACTTATCCACAGGGATTCACTGTGGTTCTCAATTGTAGAAAGATTTCTACAAATGATTACTTCAACTCCATGCTTTCTAATCATTTTATTATTTGTCTGATTGTGTTCATTGCAGCCAAATTACTGTTTTCCAACTGAGGCCGTAGTCTAAGACACTGTATGTGACCTGTCCCTATTCCATAGCACATTCCCACACTTTGTGTTCAGACTGTGACACGATTATACAATTCATTTTCTCTTTGTTGAACAACCTCTGGCTGGTATTATTTCATGTCCTTGTTCCAAGTTCTGTTTGTACTTCCAATGGGTCCTTTTAAATATCCAGGCTGTTTCTTCACAAGTGATGGTATCTTTGATCATCAGGATGAGCTGCAGTTGCTTCATTTCAAAGTTGTTTCTTCTGCATCAAGATGCTGACACTTTGCAAATAGCCATTTTCTTAGACTTCCAGTCAGCGGCAGAATCCATTAACGATTCTTACCTGAGCCAATTAAGGCATATATGGTGGCTGCCAGGTGGTGGGGTTCTAATTTCATGATTCCTTTGTGTTTATGAGTTGGAATGCCACCCCAAGGACCCAGTTTTCTCCTCCACTGTTTTTTTAATAAAAGCAGTTGGGATTCAGAAACATTTTCTTCCAAAGATTTAAAATGGCAGCTATTATTGTTTTCTGCGATGTTAAATTGTCCCTGGTCAGCAACCAACAAGCCTTCATGCCATCTCATGTTTTCCTTTTGACATTTGTGTTGTTTGAGAACTTAGTTACTCCCTGGATGCATGAGATATTTTAGGCTTCTGCCTTCATCTTCCCTCTGCCTATCAATCCACCATTTCTCCATGGAGTGCTGTTATCTTCTTCTTCGGGGAATGATATCAGAAGTTAAACCCCAGCACTTGGAATGATGAATACTGAATGAGTCTGATGTTTGCATCTGTGGCCTTTCAGAGAACTAACATCAGGAAAAGCCTTTTATATAAACACACGTACACTCACTACTGCATACACGTGAACACCTATAGGTCAGCACATGAGTTTTCTCACTTGTTCTCCCTGATCTACTTCGTGCTTAGAGTTCCCATTGCATCTCCTTTCCATTTTAAGACTCACTTTTCTAGTGGAAAAGCTGTTGCTCTCATTCCTCAGTATCCCGATATGGTTTTATTGCTAAATCACCTGCTAGACTGTGAAAGACACAATCTAAACAGGGCTCAGTGTGTGTGTATAGAGTAAGTTTGAATCTTTATTCTGAGAAGTTATAATCAATGTGTCAGGAAGTTACTTACAGCTACTGTTAGTAGTATTGTGCATTGGAGGCACATTACTCATTCCGCATATCAAGAACTAGGCAGCTGAAGGATACTTCTCTGTCTTTTCCTGGGTCCTAGAAGCCATGAGACTTTCAATAATGTATTAATTATATTTCTTTTAATCTATTAATATAATCTCTCTCATTATTCATCTATCCATCCATCCTTCCATCTATCCATTTATTCCTCATTTGTTTACCAAATATCTAACACCAGTCTCTCTGTCTATCTATCTTTCTATTTATCTTTTCTTAGTTATGGTTTCTACTGCTGTGAAGAGATAACATGACCACCATCAGTCTTATAAAGGAAAGCATTTAATTGGGTTCTGACCATTAACATCATGGCAGAATTATACCAGACTTCAGGGAGACATGGCGCAGGAGAAGTGAAGAGATCTACATCCAGACCCTTGGGGAGCAGGAAGGAAGAATAAGACACTGGACCTATGTTGAGCTTCAGACATCAAAGAGTATCTCTGGTGACACTCTTTCTCCAACAAGGCCACACCTCCCAATAATGTCACTCCCCATAGGCTGATAGAGTATCATTTTTATTCAAACCACCACATATCTATTAATCATTTATATTTGGATGATCAATTATTATTTACCATCGCGCTATAATTTATCTGTCACATATGGGTATATTTGTTACTCTATCAGTCATATATCTATCCATCTACCTACTTATCTACCTATGTTAACTCCTATTTAATCACACTTTCAATCTATTAGGTGTATCTATGTATCTATTAGTCTTTCTATGTATTTATCTCTGTATCTCTAAGATATGTATAATTATTCCTCTGTACATGTTTCCTCTATGTTTCTATATTATTCTATTGATGTATCAATCTATCTATCTGTATATATCTGTATGTTGATTATTATATTAATCAATGTCCATTTATATAATTCTTTCTGTCCATTAATCTATCTATTCTCTATCTATTTTCCATCTATATAACTATTTATCTATCTACAATCTCTCTATGTGCTTGTCAATTTTCATATCTGTTATTTCCCAGTATTAAGTCATAACCTTTTAAAGTTCCCACCATCCACTCTCTCCCTGTGTTTTGCCCATAAGATTTTGATCAAGATCTTTCTGTTAACCAAAGCCTCTGACAACACTGGTATTAAATTATTGACCTTAATTCTGCTTGACAAACTACTCTTAGTAGAAGGATTTAACATTTGCTGAACCTAGACTCAGATCTCACACAGTATGCCAAGCAGATCCAACTGTGATGAGATATTGAAAAATCTCCAGCTGCACCCATTGGGTAGTGTCTACACTATAGGCATTCCTGTGAACATAAGATGACAATGTTTAAGAGCACTCTAGCTCTGGAGACAAGGAGAGATCTTAGGGTAAATGTCACTGAGTTCTCTGTTTCCTTCTGCTTAAAAAGCCCAGATTCTGCATTCTTGAAAAAAGGGTCCCATATGCATTTGGAATAATTGTGATCCATCGTATTTGTCAGCTTCTTTGTTGCTTTCAAAGGACATACAATCTTCTTTCTACTTATCTTACCCAGCCATCTATTGTGGTATCATTCAGTTGAACACTCATAGAAATACACTTCTGAAAGACTGTCTCCCCACATTAGTGTGAAGTCTAGCCCTTCCCAGATCAGGAGATGAAGAATTATTTCCCCCAACAGATGATTTCCGTGCATCTTCGGCAGTGGATGATAGTGCTGTGATGTTGATCATGGCAATTTCTTTTTCAATTTTCTGAGAGAAGGGAGTGATAGATATACATGGATGATGGTAAGGAGCAGAAATCTAAGCAACTGCAGGAAGAGAGGAAACACGGAAACAGCGACACTGAGAAACATACAACAGGGTTGTGAGTCAGGGACAGCCTTGATTTGCTATAGGATACTTATCCTTGCACTTGAAACTCAAGCTGGTAGAAATGTCAGTGTCTCTTTAACAGCTCCCCTAGGACATAAAGGGATGCATGAGCTGGCTTCATTCTCCAGAGCCAATCATATCCCCTAGTCTCGCAGGAGACTTTTCAGTTCCAAGTGATAAAACACAATTCAAACTGGCTTTAGGGAAAGCCAAAGTTTAGTTAAAGCAAAAATTCATCTAGGCATCAAAAGACAGTGAGTAACCTCAGATGGAACTGGAATGGTGATTAAAAAGTTTTGACCAGGATGCAGGTCTTGATTTCTAATTTTTTTACTGACATTATAATGGACACAATGTTAAGATGTTTTCCCTGGCTGTTTTAAGGTCATTTGAGTTTTTCCAAAGCCTAAAGTGGTCAGTTGAGGTAACTCTAACAAAAACATTATGCCATAAAATGACTGGTCTAGCTAAATGAGGAAGATAGAACATACAGTGTCCAACAGTTTGCCACGGCAAGGCAGGAAAAGCCAACCATGCCAGGATTTGGAGGAGTGTTTCAGAGAGAACTAAAGGGAAGGGGCAGCAAGGTCCATGTGGCAGATGGGGTATACAAGTGCTTATTTATAATCAGTACTTTGTTTAACTTTGTGATATTGTTTTCTTAATTTGAACACCATTGGAATTCTGTAGTCACTGTGCTGTGAATTCATAAATGAGCAATCACTTTCTATATGAGTCTAAAGTTAAGACTAACATACTGAAAAGAGATTTTCTTTGTCAGTGATAAATCAGCTGTGTGTATACAGGCCTGAGTTCAGACTCCAGAGACCTTATTCAAAGCTTCCCAGCGTGGTAGTGTGTGCTTGTAATGTCACTGCTTGAGAGGCAGACACTGTGGATTCTGGTACTGACTGGCCAAACTGCATCTTCTATTCAGAATATCCTAGGTCCCTGTAAGTGATAATGTCTAAATAAGCATGGTAGATGATTTCTGAGGAATGACCACTGAAGTTGTCCTTTGGTCAAATCACACACAGAGACACACAAGCACACACACACACACACACACACACAGAGGAAAAGCCACCAAATAACCTTCCAAACCATATAACTGCAGATGTACAAATGCTAATTGGTTAATACAATTGGCATTATTTTTGTGTCAATGTCAGTCATTTGTGCAAGATTAGATGATTGAACAGTACCCCTTCCAATGGGAATAATGAGATTTTTGCTATTGGGTGGCTTTATTATCTTCACCCCACCCAACTTTCTGGAATCTTCCAGCTACCAGGGTCCCATCCCATTTTAAGAACTCCATCTATTAACATCTCCATAAGGTCTCAAAGAGTGTCACTGCTACTGGCTGTTAAATATATTGGAGCTGCTTTGGAGTGGTTGGGAAAAGAAGGCAGCTCATCAGGTGTGTGGTATATTAGTTGAAAAATTCACATTATCGTTATCAGACCTGGAAGTAAGAGGGAGAGCAGAATGAACTATATGAGAAATACAGCAGGTGAACATGACAGGAGCTGTAATGGGAAGAATTTGTGTCCTTTAAAGCATGGAGAAAGACTTGTGAAGACAGACAGCATAAATGGGTGTCAACTTGTAGAAGAAGAAAAATAGATCCATATTGTTCAGCATGCACAAAATGCAACTACAAATGGATTAAAGACCTCAATATTAATCTGACCACATTGAACTTGATAGACGAGAAGTTGAAATGAATCTGCAATACATGGACCCAGGAGACTACTTCCAGTGTTGAACCTGAGTAGCATAGACCATGAGACCAAAAAGGAATAAATGTGACACCTCCTGAAAGTGAGAAGCTTCTGTAATGCAAAAGACATTGTCACTAAGACAAAAAGGCATCCCTTTGAATGTGAAAAATCTTCACCAGTCCGTAATCAAAATTCTGATCTCCAAATATGTAAAGAAATCCAGAAACTAGACATTAACACTTAAATTACTGCAATTAAAAAGGGGTACTTAACTGAACACAGAATTCTCAACAGAAGACTTTCAAATGGGCAAAAGACAATGTCATGCTTAGCCTTTTTAGCAATCAGGGAAATGCAAATCAGAACGTCTCTGCTATACCATGTTACAACTGTCAGAATGGCTAAAATCAAAAAAACCAATGATAGACTATGCTGAAATGGATGTAGAGTAGAGAAACACCCATCCCTTGTAGTCGGGAATGCAGACTAGTGCAACTACTTGGGAAATCAATGTGGCAGTTTTTCATGAAACTGGGAGTCATGCTACCTCAGAACTGAATAGTTCCATTCTGTAAGAGGATTGTGCTCTTGAATATAGTTCCCTGCTTGTTTGAAGTAAAAGAGTGACTACTATTTTTAATAGAAATGATTAAATTTCTTTTTATGAGTGTGAGTTTATCTGCACATTAGTGTGTTCACCATGTGCATTCAGTGCTTGTGTTGGCCAGGGTCAGATGTTTTATAACTGGAGTTACAGATGTTTGTATGAGGGGGAGGAATTGAAACTCTGTCCTCTGGAAGACAAGCAAGTGACCTTAAATGCTGAGCCATCTCTCTCATGCAAGAATGATAGTTCCCTTTCAGGGGAAGTCCTAATTACTAACAGGCCTAACCACCAAAACCTGTGGAGGATATTTTGTAGTCCTAACAGGAGTCCAGGTGGTGGGTGACTCACTCAGTCGCCCTCCCTCCCCTTCTCACTCTTGTCACCTGCTTGCTATCTTGTGCCCTTTTCTCTCTTGCTTAGGACACAGAACTCTTGAACAACACCATCCTCCCTGGAAACGTCATAGGGTTCAAGAAGAAAATTTTGTGTTGGATGTCTTGGAGTATCTGGAATGCTGGTGGCCTGATAAAGATTTTGTGAAGGTACCAGAGAAACACTCATGCTCTGGTGTTTCATTCTCTCTGTCTTTAAATCTCCAGAATGTTTTCTTTCTTTTTCTCTCCCTTCACCTTCACCATGTTCACACTTCTCTCTCATGCATGTTCTGTCTGAATGTCTGTCATTTGAAGCAATGGAGATGACCTTACAGAAGAGGAGATTATTGTCAACAAAGAAGCTTTTGTTTCCTTTGCTGGTTTTTGGTCTCAACAAATGATCTCTTCCCTTTTTCCTCTTCTTCCTTCCTCTCTGTCTTTCTCATAAGAGGGCTGCTTCTTTTACTTTGGCAATCGACACATCATTGCAGGTTTTACAAACTGGCAATGCCTAGTTGAATTATTTACTGAGTAGTCTTTCTTTATGTACCCTACTTTCCTGCAGCAGCTGTCTGCATTATCTGGATGAAGTCTCATATCATTAAAGCCTCCTTTACTTTGGCTTAAAAACTAATTTGGGGTCAATGTAAGATAATAAAACACACAAGCTTGATGTGTTAAAATTTTATTAATATACATTAAAGTAAAAGCTATTGATATAACAATAAAAAGCAACATCATGCACATCCTGGCTTAATTTGAATACCAGTAAAGGAACACTCAGCTTGTAGTTGAGATATCTGGACATGGGATACTTCTCCCGAATTCTCTTTATTAGTGATCGATGAATATTTTGGCTCCAAATTTTTTTGGAACCTTCTGGATGTTTCATTGTCCTTACTTTTTGTCAGAAAGATTTAAGATTAGTATTTATGTTGTCCCCACTATTTTTTGCATATTGGTTGCTCATTGCTCTTCTAACAGAATCCACAGAGAAAAAGGATTCTAAATTTGAATCAATCAGAGAGCTCCCAGTTCCAATTGGCTCAGGTAGTGTAGGAAAATGAAATTCACCCAAAGATCCTGCTCTTCACATCTCATCTGCTTCTTTTGAGAGGTGAAAGGAGACCTGGTCTTAGGCTTTTCCAACTTACATTATGCATCTGTTTATGTAGAGGTCAGAAGACAGCTTTTTCTCTCCCTTCACCACCACCATGTTCACACTTTTCTCTCTTGCATGTTCTGTCTGAATTTCTGTCATTTGAAGGAATGGAAATGCCCTTACAGAAGAGGAGATTATGGTCAACAAAGAAGCTTCTGTTTCCTTTGCTGGTTTTTTTTCTCAACGGATGATCTGTTCCCTTTTCCCTCTTCTTCCTTCCTCTCTGTCTTTCTCTTAAGTGGGCTGCTTCCTTTATTTTGGCAACCTACTCACTGGCGATGCCTAGTTGAATAATTTACTGAGTCAGCTTTCTTTATGTACCCTACTTTCCTGCAGCAGCTGTCTGCATTATCTGGATGAAGTCTCATACCATTAAACCCTCTTTACTTTGGCTTAAAACTAATTTGGGGTCAATGTAAGATAATAAAACACACGAGCTTGATAAGTTAAAATTTTATTAATATACATTAAAATAAAAGACTATTAAAATAAAAAGTCTCATCATGCACATCCTGGCTTAATTTGAATACCAGCAAAGTAACACCCATATTGCATTTGAGATATCTGGACATGGGATACTTCTACCCAATTCTCTTCATTTGTGATCAATATTTTGACTCCAATTTCTTTCAGAAACTTCTGGAAATTTCATTGTTCTTACTTTCTGTCAAGAATCTTAAAAATTAGTATTTATGTTGCCCCCCCTTTTCTTTGCATATTGGTTGCTCATTGCTCATCTTACAGAAACTGCAGAGAAAACAGGTTCTAAATTTGAATCAATCAGAGAGCTCCCAGTTCCAATTGGCTCAGATAGTGTAGGATAATTAAATTCACCCAAAGATCCTGCTCTTCACATCTCATCTGCTTCTTTTGAGAGGTGAAATGAGACCTGGTATTAGGCTTTTCCAACTTACATTATCATCTGTTAATGTGGAGGTTACAAGACGGCTGTCTAGACTCATGTTCTTCCTTCCACTCTCTGGGTCTTTGTTTTCTGGGTTTGGGCTGGTTTAATACTTATAATATGGCCTTGCCTTAGAACTCCTGGCAATCCTTGTGCTCGTTAGGTATAACAAATTAAACAAAGTAAGGGCTTCCATATTAGGAGTCAAGAAAAACCTGAGTTTAGGAGATAGGTACATATGAGACAGACTGACAATGCATATCTTCACACATGGAAACACACACAGCCATATATTAGAGACAGGTTATCTCATTGAACCAGATGGTTACTGATTTTTCCAGAACAGGTGGTCTAATTGGTGTATAAGTATGGATATGGTTGACTCTAGATCAAAGAGAGGTAGCTTACTGCCAGACTTGGCCCAGAAGCGCCTAAGGATGTGTATGTGTGCCTTCATACATATGGAAGCTGTTTCATTCTTTGTGTGTGTGTGTATATATGTGTGTGTGTATTCATGAATGTGAGTGCAAGTGGGCATTGCCACAGTAAGCATGTGGGCTTGAGGAGAGGGGAGGACAACCCAGCATATCAGTGGTTGCCTTCCATTTTGTTTGATATGGTGTCTTTGTTGTTTTTGTTGCTTATACAAGGCTAGTTCACTAGCAAGCTTCTGAAGAGTCTCCTGTCTCCACCTCCCAATTCGTCTTAAGAGAACTGGACTTGCAGATACTTGTACACATCCTGATTTTAAGTAGATTCTGAGAATTCAGTCACAGTGCCTTTCACTTTCATGGCAAGTGTTTTGCCTACTGTGCCAACTTCCTGGCCCATGAGTTAATTAATGTTACTATTATTTAATTCAGTAACATTTCTATTAGCCATAGTTTTCTAGAGTAACAGAACTCATAGAAAAAGTTTTAACACAATGGTTTATAGGTTGTGGCCTTGTTAATCCCACTATGAAAGGAATGTCCAAAAGCAAAGTAGGTATTCAGTCCGAGACTCTGAATGTGTCAGCTAGTCTTTGGTACACACCAGAATTATAAAGAATTCTGTGTTAATGCTGGTGAGGGAATAGCCTTGCCTTTGAGAGCAAGCAGGCAGAGAAAGAGATTCCTCCTTCCATCTCCTTTATATAAGCTGCCAGAAGATGGTGTGGCCCAGACAAAAATGCCTCTTCCCACCTCAAAAGAGTCCTATCTCAAAGATCCAGATTAGGAGTGTGTCTTACCACTTCAAAATTGAAATTAAGAAGAAATACCCCTCCATAAATATGCCCAGTCATTAAAATACTTATTAACTCTAAATGTAGTCAAGTTGACAACTAAGAATAGCCATCCCATCATTATGAATATATTGTCTATTCATATAGAAATCTGTATTTCTACCTCATAAAATCCTCCAAGGTTGTATGGCCACAGATATACTTCACTTCCTATGAGACTTTTCTTAAGTCGGGCAGAGATGCCCCTTCATTGGAATGTCAATCCTGTTCACTGCAATCTACACCACCAGTTTAACTCCTTGTGGGGGTGCAGGGATATCACATTTACATGCTGATTTTCTGGTTTAGATTTTGCAGGAATATAGAAAGGTTATTATTCAGGGCCCCTCTTTTATAAAATAATGGGACACATACTACAGTTCATCCCATCACTCTGGTGGCAAAGTCTGTCTATGTAAAATCTGAAAGCGGCATTGGGAAGTGTGTGACTTAGCAATGATGTGAAGGGATGGAGGATTCTGGAAATCCAATCACAGAAGGAAATATTGAGTAAGGTAGGTGGCCAACTGGCCAGTCAACTCCAGAGGAATAAAATGTCATTGTATCAGGGGCCATCATAATGCTCTTCTGATGTGGGAGTGTCATATATCAATCTGTTGATTTCATTGGTTAAGTAATAAAGAAACTGCTTGGCCCTCATAGGTTAAAACATAGGTGGGTGGAGTAAACAGAACAGAATGCTGGGAGGAAGAGGAAGTGAGCTCAGACTCGACAGCTCTGCTCTCTGGAGCAGACGCCATGCTCCCCTCTCCCCAGCAGATGCTATGAAGCTCTGACCCAGGATGGACGTAGGCTAGAATCTTCCCGGTAAGCGCTCCTTGGGGTGCTACATACATGAACAGAAATGGGCCAAGCAGTGTTTAAATGAATACAATCTGTGTGTTGTTATTTCTGGTGTAAAGCTAGCCGTGCAGGAGCCGGGCAGGACGAAAAGCAGGCCCGCAGCTCCCTACTACAGATGGCGCCCAACGTGGGGCACTGAATCTACAGAAAGCTTGAGAAAGCTTGGGAAAGAATAGAGTAAAGCATGTTTTCTTGGTAGCAACAATTTCTCGGGTCTGCTCTGCCTGCTAGAGGCAAGCAAGCGCTCTCATCTAAGAGAGGCTTCCTGACTCAGCTTCAGCTGCAAAATACTGCAGCTCATTAAGAGTTCCTGCCACGAACACTTAAATGGTATTGATAAAAGCTGACTGAATGCTTGTTTTCGGCTGTAGCAAAAAAAAAAAAAAAAAAAAAAAGTTGTGCTGTTTTAAAATGCTGGCGTTCTGGTCCATCCTGCCAGGACAAACTCTGACTGTTTGAGGCAGGAGGGCCGACTACAGAGAGAGGACTTGATTGTTGTCTGTGGATGTAATGCTGCAGTTTGCTTGTTGGCAAAGACCTTGAAACGCCACAGAGTTGTGGTGATAAACATGGCTACAGCTGGTATCTCCGCCATGAGGCTGGAAAGCTAAGGAATGGCTGGATCCAGCCGTCAAAGCCACGGCTTTTGTCCTACTGATATTGCTTGGTAAATTAAAGACTCATGTGTTCAGAAAAAGAGAGATATACAGTAAAGAAAGATTCAAAGACAAAGAAAACTTTAAATGATTTACAGTGTGTTTAAAAATATATGCAGGCTGAAAGTTAAAGTTCTTAAAAGTTAAAAAACAAAAATAAGAAAGCAGTTGGGTGTGGTAGTACATACCTTTAATCCCAACACTTAGGAGACAGAGGGAGATTGACCTCTGTGACTTCAAGGTGTGGTAGCACACGCCTTTAATCCCAGTGCCTGGAAGTCAGAGACAGAAGGATCTCTGAGAGTTCAAGGACAGTCTGGTCTACAGAGTTATTCCAGGACAAATATATACAGAGAATATAAAACAAAAGTAAAAATACACAAAATAGAGTTAAAATAAAGCTGCACAAAGATGGAAAATACACAGAGAATCTTGATACTGTATGCTATTATGCTCTCTTTGAATTGTTTGAATGCTGAGGAAGGAGCAACAGATGCTAAAAGATATTTGTTTATAAATGCTGCTGAACTAATCCAAGATAGATATTTTCAAAATACCTTGACTTCAGAATTTGGATCTAAGGATATGATACTTTGGAAAAGAGTTTCTTCTTTTGTTTTCACAGAGGATGGGACACTGTGGATTGCCTTTATCCCAATATGGTATGATGGACCACGTCCTCCTGAAGGGTTGCTGTGAACACCTTCAAAAAATTACTTTGCTCAACTGCCAACTGAGATGAACCTAGCAGACAGGTTATCCCATAAAAGACCCGAATAACAGCGCCCCCATTCAGCAGGAAGCAGTTTGGAGAGAAAAAACTGCGCCCATGTTCCCATATATTGTTTATAAATGTTCTTTTACATTTAAAGGGGGAGATGATATAGATGTGAATAATTTGCATTGATATGAATCTTGGTTTACTGATATTAATTTAAGGTCAATTTTATTATATGTGTATGTATTTCTGATATTGATTAAGGTATTGTGATTGTGTAGTTCGCTTAAAAATGTAATGAATATAGGTTGTTAATGGATAATTATCAATAATAGTCAAGCTTGTAATCATGTTAGATTTTCTAGATGTACATAGATATATTTTAGATAGGCATTCTTCATATCTTTCAAAGATTATAGAATATGGCATTTTAAATGTTTTAATAACTTAGGGTTTTTCATGACAATGAGACACTCTGCTCCTGGCAGCACCAATCTACTTCAAGAAGAAGATGGGCATCAAAGAGGATCCTTATGGAGTTTCATAGCCATTTGGGCAAGAAACTGCTCTTGCCTGGACTATTGTATAAACTGGACACAAAGAACCCGCAGAGAGAGGACTGCTGAACTTGCCTAAAGGTGAGATGATCTTTCGGGGTTCCTGATTCATGAAAGAGTCTGCGAGACATTCTGCAGGACACAGCAGATAGTGACTGAACTGCCTTTAAATTTCCTGCTTCATGGAAACGTCTCTGGATACTATGGACCTTTAGGCCGAAGATGGATGCCCCAACGGTACAGAGGAACTTTGGGTGACTGTCCAGGCAGTGAGATGTCTCTGTCATTTCTAGAGTTTAGAAGTTGCTTACTTTTTGTTTGCTTAGGTAATATTGTATTCTTCTGGAGTCTTTGATGGAGTTGAAGAATAGTTAGTTATAGTTTTCCTTTGTTATAAAAGATAAAATAGATGTAAATATTGTAACTGTAATTCTTACTTGATAACTGTTTTGTTATATGTAATTTTGCTATGTTAAAGTTAAAGCCTTCCTTTTTTTGTTTAAACAGAAAAAGGGGAAGTGATGTGGGAGTGTCATATATCAATCTGTTGATTTCATTGGTTAAGTAATAAAGAAACTGCTTGGCCCTCATAGGTTAAAACATAGGTGGGTGGAGTAAACAGAACAGAATGCTGGGAGGAAGAGGAAGTGAGCTCAGACTCGACAGCTCTGCTCTCTGGAGCAGACGCCATGCTCCCCTCTCCCCAGCAGATGCGATGAAGCTCTGACCCAGGATGGACGTAGGCTAGAATCTTCCCGGTAAGCGCTCCTTGGGGTGCTACATACATGAACAGAAATGGGCCAAGCAGTGTTTAAATGAATACAATCTGTGTGTTGTTATTTCTGGTGTAAAGCTAGCCGTGCAGGAGCCGGGCAGGACGAAAAGCAGGCCCGCAGCTCCCTACTACACTCTTCACATCTGTCAAGGACCAATGTGGGGTAGATGCAGTGTGAATTTGCCTTTCATCTCCTCAGAGTGTGGGTTCATTCTCAGTGGAAAGAAAAGTATGGTCATGCACTGAGTTCCTTGGTTAAGATTTTAGACTTTGGCAATAAATTCAGATCTTGATTCCATCCTTCCTTTCTGTTGGAACTTTGTTAGACTGTGTAACATGCCTGAGCCTAGCTTCCTTATGTCTTAGGAAGAGAGGAGACAGGATTCAAAAGGCCAAATGAGATAGTGGACAGGGTTCTTATAGAAAGATTTCTTCTAATGTCATTGTGTGAGGCAGGCCAAAGTGATGGAGGAGGGCTGTATGTCTATAGGTTTATAAAGAAACTGCCTTGGCCCTTTTGATAGGAAAGCAGGTTAGATAGGCAGAGTAAACAGAACAGAATGCTGGGAGAAAGAAGCTGAGTAAGACAGATGCCATGCCACCCCTCTCTGAGACAGAAGCAGTTTAAGAATCTCCCTGGTAAGCCAGCAGCTCATGGTGCTACACAGATTATTTGAAATGGCTCTATCGAGATGTGAGAATTAGCTAATAAGAGGCTAGAAATAATGGGTCAAGCAGTATTTAAAAGAATACAGTTTCTGTAAAATTATTTCTGGAAAAGCTAGCCAGAGCTGGAGACAGGTGGCAGGATGCAGCCGGCCATTCCTATAACACCAAAGAGCAGTCAAAGTTAAGGTCAAAGCTCTGCCACTGAAATGTGTATAATATAAATTGGAAACACAGTTGTTTAAAAAGATGAGTGTAACATTTTATGGAAATGTGTATGCATGCATGCAGAGGCCAGAATTAACCATGGGTGTCTTTCTTAGTTACTCTCTGTCATGTTTAAGATACATCATTTCTTTGAACCTGGAGCTGACCAATTCCCCTTGACCAAAGAGTGAGACTCAGAGACCCAGGTGGGGCTCTCTCCTCAGAACTGAGTGGTGCGTTTTTATCTTTAATTCTGAGATTCTTGCACAAGTTGAAGGGATCAAATTTTTTTATGTTTTTATTAATTTATTTATTTAATTATTAAAGATTTCTCCCTCTTCCCCGTCACCACCTCCCATTCCCTCCCCCTCCCCCAATCAAGTCTTCCTTCATCCTCAGCCCAAAGAGCAAGCAGGTTTCTCTGCCCTGTGGGAGGTGCAAGGGCCACCCACCTCCATCCAGGTCTAATAAGGAGAGCATCCAAACTACCTGGGCTCCCACAAATCCATTACGTGCAATAGGATCAAGAACCCCTTGCCATTGTTCTTCAGTTCTCAGTAGTCCTCATTGTCCATTATGTTCAGCGAGACCGGTTTTGTCCCATGCTTTTTCAGTCCCCGGCCAGCTGGCCTTGGTGAGTTCCCAATAGAACATCCCCATTTCCTCAGTGTGTGGGTGCACCCCTCGCGGTCCTGAGTTCCTTGCTCGTGCTCACTCTCCTTCTGCTCCTCCTTTGGATCGTGAGACTTCAGTCCTGTGCTCCAATGTTGGTCTCTGTCTCCGTCTTCTTTCATCGCCTGATGAAGGTTAATATTCAGGGGGATGCTTATATGTTTTTCTTTGGGTTCACCTTCTTATTTCGCTTCTCTAGAATCACAAATTATAGTCTTAATGTCCTTTATTTATGGCTAGAAACCAAATATGAGTGAGTACATCCCATGTTCCTCTTTTTGGGTCTGGCTTACCTCACTCAGGATAGTGTTTTCTATTTCCGTCCATTTGTATGCAAAATTCAAGAAGTCATTGTTTTTTACTGCTGAGTAGTACTCTAATATGTATATATTCCATACTTTCTTCATCCATTCTTCCATTGAAGGACATCTAGGTTGTTTCCATGTTCTGGCTATTACAAACAATGCTGCTATGAACATAGTTGATCATATACTTTTGTTGTATGTTTGGGCATCTTTTGGGTATATTCCCAATAGTGGTATTGCTGGGTCGAGAGGTAGGTTGAACCCGACTTTCCTGAGAAACCGCCACACTGCTTTCCAAAGTGGTTGCACAAGTTTGCATTCCCACCAGCAATGGATGAGAGTGCCCCTTTCTCCACACCCTCTCCAGCAGAGACTATCAATGGTGTTTTTGATTTTAGCCATTCTGACAGGTGTAAGATGCTATCTTAAGGTTGTCTTGATTTGCATTTCTCTGATTGCTAAGGAAGTTGAGCACGATTTTAAGTGTCTTTTGGCCATTTGAACTTCTTTTTTTGAAAAGTCTCTGTTCAGCTCAGTGCCCCATTTTATAATTGGATTGCTTAACCTTTTATGGTCCAATTTCTTGAGTGCTTTGTATATTTTGGATATCAGAACTTTGTCAGTTGCGGGGTTGGTGAAGATCTTCTCCCAGTCAGTGGGTTGCCTTTCTGTCTTAGTGACAGGGTCCTTTGCTTTACAGAAGCTTCTCAGTGTCAGGAGGTCCCATTTATTCAATGATGTCCTTAGTGTTTGTGCTGCTGGGGTTATACATAGGAAGTGTTCTCCTGTGCCCATGTGTTGTAGAGTACTTACCACTTTCTCTTCCATCAGGTTCAGTGTGTTTGGACTGATATTGAGGTCTTTAATCCATTTGGACTTGAGTTTTGTGCATGGTGATAGATATGGATCTATTTTCATTCTTCTACATTTTGACTTCCAGTTTTGCCAGCACAATTTGTTGAAGATGCTTATGTTCTTCATTTGTATGGAAAGCACCTTACTGAATGAGCCATGGCTGAAGAACAAGACAGTTGGTTAAAAAGTATTGAGCTCTGAGATAATATTCTGAATCAGAAAAGGGAATGGTATGACTTTAAAAGAAATGTTGGGGATATTGAGATGAGATACATTCAATCACAAATGCCTTTGCTTCCTCCCCTCAAGACTCCTGGTGGATGTGTCCAGAGGGCTACTGAATTATCACAGCATTGGGAAACGCCAAACTGTGAAGTCTGTTTGGGCTCAGGTCTTGATATCAATTTAGGGTGTAAATATATAAAAGTGTACATCCAGAGTAGCATGCTATGGTTGGTCTATCCCAGTAGTATATTGCATTTCAAAGCAGATGTTAATTTCTGCTCATTTTAGAGGGGCATGACAGCAGATGCTCAAGGCAGAGATGCATTGTTATAGATGCTTAAGGCAAAGAAATATTGCTCCAGATGCTCAAGGCAGAGATACATCATTTTAGATGCTTAAGGCAGAGATTCATTACATGGGATTGAAATGGTATTCCATCTCCTGAGCTTTGACTGCCAGGATTTGTGGCTCATTAACCTTTAAAAATGCTTTCATTATCTTCCTGAAATTGGGACATGGGGTTCTTCATTTTCAGTTACCACCTTTGTCTCATCACTGCCTATATTTCGCATAGTCTCAGTTTTTCTACTTTCTGATTAGGAAAGCCATCTTTTGCAGTCTTAGCTTCTTCCAGAATGTAACTGAATATATTCTCTGGAACTCTGCAACTCCCCATGGTGTTACATATCTTAGCTTTGGTATTACGTCCTCAGCTTCCATTGATGCTCAGAATTCTTCATCTGTTTCTTGTTGCTGCCAATGTGATTGTGGCCATGTATGTCATATCTCAAGCTGGATGCTCTATCTGTTTTTATTATTCCTGCAAGTGGTTCAATGCACTGTACCTGAGATAGAGACTCCTCTGGGGGAGAAGACGAACAAAGAGGACATTTTGATGCCCTGGTATTACAACGCCAGATGAGATGCTTCCCCAAGCAGCAAGCATCCTGTTCATATGATCAGAAGAAAGGCAGATGTGACAGTGTAGACTGACATCATAACATCCTGGAAGATGCATTTTTTCCCAATTATGTTAGTTTTGAATCTTCCCCAAGGGTCCTTCATAAGCCGTTTGTTACATCAGTGAGACTTTTTGTTGAGACTCTAGGGAGATATGCCTCCTTCTGCCAATGGTGAGGATAACTACAGAAAAAGGTCATCTGTGCCACACTCTAGCTGGCCCTCTCAGAGTAGAAACTTCCAATGCTTGAGCTAGCTGCTTAGAGATTTTGTGGCCTAAACAGGAGTAGTGACTATGGAAAATGCTGTGGCTGTTTCCTATTTAGCTCAGGTCTCCTCTTCCATTTTGAAATCCTACAGGGTAGTGCTCTCATACTCCCTCTCCTTTTCTTTTATCTCTCCTGTGTGAACCCATAATTTTACTTTCTTATCTGACTCTGACCCTTCCATCTCCACATATAAAGTTCTTTAATGCCAATATGTAGTTTTGGTTGATAGACTCTATCCTGCAGGAAATCTACTTAGATAGGAAGCAAACAACTCAAATTAGCTATAGAGAGTTTGATAACCTGAGCATATTCACAAGGCAACGTCCTCCAAACAGTATATTGGCAGTAAATATATAACCGAGCAATCATCACAGACAAATAGAGATGCTTAGATGAGGCTCAGATCAACTGAGCCAAAGATTAAAAAAAAAACACTCTTCAGATCACTGATCTGCCTCAAGGCTGCACAGTGAATTTCAGGTTCTCAGCCTTACTGAACTATTAACCATGCTGGGGTGGGCTTTGTTGAACCAACTGCTATTGAGTCATTTCTACTGTACGTTCTCGCTCACCAATTTTCCTGTAAGTAACCCGAAAATTATTCATTGGTTCACCTAGTTAGACTTTGTCTATTGTTAGTTCCATATCTCTGGTGTGTAGCCAATTTATTCATACAACATAGGTTTTACCCAGACAAGCCATCTCAGGATAGTCAATGAATCTGCAATACCCTTTGTTGGTGGAGGCCACTCATTAGTTAGTTTCCTGACCACCTTGACTTGAAATAATCACATAAAACCTATATTATTCACAACACTGTTTGGCCAATTGCTTAAACGTATTTCTAGATTCCTCCCTTATTCTAAACAAACCTATTTGCATTTATCTGTATCACCAGTAGTTCATGTCTTACCAACAAATTTTTGGCAACTCCAGAGAAGGTGTTCTTCCATGGTGGTGTCTATTTGGCTTCTCACCGACCCTACCCTGTTTTTCCTATCATTGTTTACTTTTACCACCTAGGTCTATTCTGCTAAGCTACTGTCTGAAACAACATTATTCATTAACCAATAAAAGCAAACATAGACAGAAGGACTTCCCAAACCAACCCTTTGTCCAATGTATTAATTCCAAGGACTGGTATAAAATTTTCTAATAAAACAAATACTTGAAAGGGGTTGATGTTTATTCTCAGGATCTGGAATAAATGTGTTGGTGGGGACCCTACTTCATCAAGATGTGCTAGGAAAGTTGGCTTTTGATATTCCTCAGTATGTATCAGTTCTCTTACTGTTTCCATTGTTTTGTGAGCACACCACTGTTTCCCTGTGTCTCTTTTGATACAGAGGTTTGCCATTGAATTTAAAGACCGTCTTATCCTGAGATGACACATTTTTGTGAATCTTAAGCTTCTATTTGCAAAGTAATATTTTTAAATTATGATCCCTCTCAGTGTAAGCTAAAACTTGGATATATCACTTTTATGGTGTGGTTTCCTGCTGTACTGTGTATTTACAAATTCTAAGGATTAAGACTGTGTTACTTGGCAGGAGTCACTACATTTTAGGTGACCCTGTGTGATTGGTTTTTCCTTTCTTAAATAGAATCTTTAATGATCTTGAGAGAAAGGAAATGAAATGCTATTTCAATATGTTAAATATTCTTTCATCCTTGGGCATCTGTCCTTCTGAGGGTTGTTTTTGTTTTAATCTCATGTATGTACTTACAAAATGTAATGGTTTAATTCCATCTGCTATGCAAAACATTGTGGCAAATAAACAAGCAAGCAAAAAACATCAACACAAAAACAACTTAAGGGAGAGAAGGTTTTATTTTGCCCAGAATTTCAGAGGGATTGTTTCAATAGCTATTGAAATGGCAGAGCAACAGGAGTCTGAGGCTCACTGGCCACATTGCATTAACAATTAAGAAGCAGAGAGAGATCAGGAAGTCGGGTGAGTCTATAGATTCTTAGAGCCTATCTTCAGTGTCCACTTCCTCCAGCAATTCTCTGCCTCCTAAAGGTCCGGCAACCACTTCAAAGAGCACCACCTGATTGGGAAAAAATGTTCAAATATGGGAGCTTATGGGGGACATTTCTCACTCAAACCACAACATGTTCTATGCCAATAAATTCCAGAACTAACCAGTAAAATCTATTATCACCCATGATGGGCAGCTTGTTATACTCAGGGGGAGATAAATATAAATGCATGCACACTTGAAAATGGCTCCTGTAACTTTAGGCTGTCATAATTACATGCATAACATATAGGTATCAGGTCGGTTCATAATAATGCAACCTTGAAAGTCTAATCAATCTTAATATTTTAAAGTCTATTTAATGTTTTATTAAAATATAATATTTTAAAGTCTAACCACAATCAAGGATCCTGCTTCGGAAGAAGCTGGTTTGTGGGAGAAAAGAGGCAACGATGTGAATAACACAGAAAAGGATAAAGTGTTCTCTAGCTTGATGAGCTGTTTGAGGAGCTGGTCATTGAAGCTTCTTGGGAAATGAGAGCAAGAACCAATGTAACAGCTTTATTGTGTCAGTGTGTGCAACCACAGTAGGCTGTGTGATCAAAGTCACCCTAAGTGTTGGGCTTCCAGAGTAGATTAAATGGAAGGCTAGTGTGTTCTGAGAGGGCTCCTCAGGGAGACACATGAGTTGACATCAGCCCTCAAGCAATGGGAACAGGCCAGGTGTAAGAGACAGGGAGACGGCTATTTGAAAGGAAAAGGATGAATTCTGGAATGAGCAACTATTATTCTCATTATTGTTTCACAACACAGAAACCCAAATCCACCAACTGCCTCTTTCAATTTGACTTGTAAGAACATAGAGAGAGTGTTAAAAAAATCAGAGATTTAAAGCCATTTTTTTCCTCTTGCAATGTACAATGCTTCACACAAAAAATATTCTATATAAAAAAGCCCCACTCTTTGTCTATCTTTGGGCACAAATTTCCTTCCTGCCCCACATTGCCAGGAGCCATACAGGTAAGAACAATTTGTCAGGCAGTTTGGCTCTTGCTGTTCCTGAATTCTGTCCTTCTTTTTGCTGGTAATTTGGATGTTTATTGTTTCATTTTGTGTTGGAGATCTGTGATATATTGGTCAGGCATACACACTGCTGTATTCTCAATCTTTTGTTCTGTAAACTTCATTACAATTCCAACATCAATCTGAGCATTTGTTCCTTTTCATCTTTGACATTTCTAATTAAGAAATAAGAATCCTGGCACTACTTCTGCATATATCTGGGCAATCTTGGAGTGAGCCAGCTCAAACCTACATTCCTCTGGATTCTCCCAGGAGCTGTACACCTGCACTTCCTTCCCAACCATTTTATGATTTGAACACCTGTTGCTCTCCTTCTTTTTACAAAGACCTGTGCAGATCTGGTTGCTTGTACCCAAGACTTCCACAGATACATTATTGTCTCCTAGACATGTGCTCCCTGGGCATTCTGTGATATCAAATGTATTTTTTATTTGACCTAAGTGTAATTTGATTGTAGGTGGAGATATCAGCTATATTGGCATGAATTGAAACAAGCTGCCAAGTTCATCTAAGTCACACACATGTAAGATTCAATCCCAAGTAGGAGTGTATCTAGGGAGAGGTTATATGTGACAAGGATATATATGACACAAGAGGGTCAACCTCTGCCAGACGTGTCCTAACAAATTTTCAGAGCAGTAATGGATGTCCATGAAAGGTAAATATTTTAATGAAAATCAGATAGGCTTTTTTATATTATAGGTGTTTTACCAATATATTGATTTATTAAAATTACGCATCATCCCTATCACATTAGGCTTTAACTGCCAACCTGACCCAACTTAGAAGCAGATAAGAGTCTCAGTTGAGGAATTGCCTCATCAGGTGTGTCTGTAAGCATGACTGTTAGTCAAGTGTTAATCAAACCCAGTCCACTGTGGGTAGCATCATTCCCTTGGAAGTGGTCATGTGCTGTGTATGAAACCTAGCTGAGTTTGAGGCTGCAAGCAAGTTAGCAAGTGGCATCCACTACACGTGTGCTGCAGGGACTGCCGAAATTTTAAAGTTATAAATTAAACAACACACACAGCTTGGGTCTATATTGGAGTCAACAGTCGAGGGAGAGTCAAGTGTAAATGTAGGCTCTTTGGTATAGAAGAGAGACAGGTATTTGACTCTTCACTTTAGACCTATCTTGCTGAAACTTTAGAATGTATCAGGGACATTAAAATGGAAATAACTGAAGTGCTTTTCCTTGGTAGTGTCTCTCTGCTGAGCTTAACTGACTATTCTTAAATACAGAGAGTTTTGTCTGGTCTTGGAGTAAGCATATCTCTTCCTTTATCTGTCCTACATAAGAGGGAAGGGTCAGAAGTTTGTGCCTGACCCAAAGAGCACCTAGTTGACAACTGGTATCAGAGACCCCTGGAGGAGGGTATAATTCACTCAGTGATGAATTTTCTCCCCCTGTGGCTGACTTGGTGGACAGTATGTTCTTTATGATTTTGTTGAAGGCAAAATCTTCAATATCATCTAAGAGTAAAACCCAAAGAGATATAGGAATGTTGCTGCTCTCCCTCAATTCACTTGCTTCTCTTGCAGATAAAGAACACTCCAGAAAGTAGGTGGTATCTATAATGGTGTGTCTGTGTTAGCTAAGCATACCTCATTGGAGTTTTACAACTCTTGAGGCACCAGCTTACAAAAAATGCCTGCAGGATACTGTGGGGTTAGCACAGGACTCAAGGAAATTCTTAGGGAACTGGGTTTCCGGCCATCTCCAATGTCTACTTTCTTCCAGCACCCTCAATTAGGCAGGGGCTTTCGTATCAGCTACAGCTGAAATTTCTTCTGACTCTCAAAATTTCACAGTATCTAGGACAAACTTTTGCATCTGACATCTCTTTGGAATATAAGATGAGTTCCCTGAGGGCCATAGATATGTCTCAATTTTCACCTCCCAGTCCCAGAAGTTTTAATGGTACCTTACAAATTCAGGGCTCTTAGTAAGTGTTAAAGGGATGAATAAGGTTTTGGCATATCCAAAGAGAGCAGAAAGGTCCTGAGGGAATGAAGCATGGCCAGGTGTTTCCTTAGATCTGCTGTTTTTCTCCATGCTTTTCTCCTGAAAGTTCATGGAAGGAAATCTGACTGTAAGTCTGTGTTTGATGTCAGGAAGGTGTGAAAGAATGCTGGCTTATTGAGCTGGAGAGCACTTTTCCCTTAGATGAAGGCTGTGTGATGAGGTGGGGATCTTGCTAACTATCTTCTCAGTTTATCTGGGTAACCTATCAACATGAGTGTCCTGTGCAAGTGTTCTATGGACAGATCCCAGTGTGGTCTGATGAGGAATGCTAAAGGTACTGAAACATAATGTCATGGCCTGGGAAGACAGACATTCTTTGAAGTCCTTTGTAAGAGGTTTATAAAAGACCCCAATTACCATTTCCTGGGGTACTGTGGGATCAAGCAGAGACTTAGGCACTCTTTGCCTTTTATTCATTTTGTGTGTGGTTTACTTACAGAGTATATGTGTGTATGCTTGTTTCTTCATGTGTGTGGGTTCACATGCATGTATGTGTGAACATGAATTAAGCAGCACAGAGATCAATGTTGGGAGTAAAGCTCAGTAATTCTCTAACTTCAGTCATTCATGCAGAACTTCTTAAACAAATATATCCATTGACAGTGAGGCCAGACTCTTTAGCCAGAACACCAAGTGGGTTTCTGGGGGATCAGACCTTTGATGCTTACACTATACCAAGCAGCCATCACCACAACATCCTAGGCACCAACTTTACATGAGATAAAGACTAGCATTAGTGTGCACCCAGATGCTTCATGCATATCAATTCCTGCAGTATTTCAAACCTCTTGGGACTTGCCTCATAAACTCCACATGCTTCTGATGTGAAAACCATGTAGACCAACAAAGAGGTAGGACTCAGGCTGGGACTTGAGCCTTAGAGCTCTGATCACTATATTCAAAAGAGTGCCCTAATTTCTCAGTTAATGCAGCCCCTGCAAAGGCTTGTGACAGTGACTCCACTCTCTCCTTACCTCTTCAATATAGTGCTTGAAGTTCTAGCAATCGCAATAAGACAACATAAGGAGATCAAGTGGATTCAAATTGGAAAGGAAGAAGTTAAACTTTCATTATTTGCTGATGATATGATAGATAAGTGACTCCACTCTCTCCTTACCTCTTCAATAATGTGCTCGAAGTTCTATCAATAGCAATAAGACACCATAAGGAGATCAAGTGGATTCAAATTGGAAAGGAAGAAGTTAAACTTTCATTATTTGCTGATGATATGATACATAAGTGACACCAAAACTGTTCCAAAGAACTTCAAAAACTGATAAAGACCTTTAGTGATGTGGCAGGATACAAGATTAACTCTAAAAAAATCACTTGCCCTCCTATATACTGAGATAAGTATGCAGAGATGGAATTCACAGAAGCATCACCGTTCATGATAGCCACAAATAGCATAAAATATCTCGGGGTAACTCTGAACAAGGAAGACAAAGATGTATTTGAACACATCTCTAAGACTTTTAAGAAGGAAATTCAAGAGGATACCAGAAAATGGAAGGATCTCCCTTGCTCTTGGTTTGGGAGGATCAACATAGTAAAAATGGCAATTCTCCCAAAAGAAATCTATAGATTCAGTGCAATCCCCATTAAAATCACATCAAAATTCTTCATATAACTTGAGAGGAAAGTAATCAACTTTATATGGAAAAACAAAAAACACAGGATAGACAAAGCAATTTTTAAAATTTATTTATTTATTAAAGATTTCTGCCTCCTCCCCTCACCGCCTCCCATTTCCCTCGCCTACCCCCAAAAAAGTGCAATCTCTCCTCAGCACTAAGATCAATCAGGGTTCCCTGCCCTTTGGGAAGTCCAAGGTTCACCAACCTCCATCCAGGTCTAGTAAGGTGAGCATCTAAATGGCCTAGACTCCCACAAAGCCAGTACGTGAAGTACGATCAAAAACCCATTGCCATTGTTCTTGAGTTCTCAGTAGTCCTCATTGTCCACTATTTTCAGCGAGTCCTGTTTTATCCCATGCTTTTACAGAACCATGCCAGCTGGACTTGCTGAGATTCTGAACGACCCTTGTATTCCTAATCTCTCTAAGACCTTTATCATAAAGGGATGTTGAATTTTGTCAAATGCTTTTTCAGCATCTAATGAAATGATCATATGGTTTTTTTCTTTCAGTTTATTTATATGATGGATTACATTGATAGATTTTCGTATGTTGAACCAGCCCTGCATCTCTGGGATGAAGCCTACTTGATCATAATGGATAATTTTTCTGATGTGTTCTTGGATTCGGTTTGCCAGTATTTTATTGAGTATTTTTGCGTCGATGTTCATGAGTGAGATTGGCATGTAGTTCTCTTTCTTGGTTGTGTCTTTGTGTGGTTTTGGTATCAGAGTAACTTCAGCTTCATAAAAGGAATTTGGCAATGACTTCTCTGTTTCAATATTGTGAAATACATTAAGGAGTATAGGTATTAGGTCTTCTTGGAAGTTCTGGTAGAATTCTGCATTGAAGCCATCTGGACCTGGGCTTTTTTTGGTGGGGAGGTTTTTTATAACAACTTCTAATTCTTCGCGACTAACAGGTGTATTTAGATTTTTCACCTGGTCCTGGTTTAACTTTGGTATATGGTACTTATCTAAAAAAGTGTCCATTTCTATAACATTTTCCAATTTTGTGGCATACAGATTTTTGTAGTAAGATCTAATGATTCTCTGAATTTCCTCTGAGTCTGTGGTTATGTCTCCCTTTTCGTTTCTGATTTTGTTAATTTGCGTATTCTCTCTCCACCGTTTGATTAGTTTGGATAGGGGTTTATCAATCTTATTGATTTTCTCCATGAACCAGCTTTTTGTTTCATTGATTCTTTGGATTGTTTTCTGTGTTTCTATTTTGTTGATTTCAGCCCTCAATTTGATTATTTCCAGTCTTCTACTTCTCCTAGGTGAGTCTGCTTCTTTTTTTTCTAAAGCTTTCAGGTGGGCTATTAAGTCTCCAATGTGTGCTTTCTCCATTTTCTTTAAGTGGGCACTTAATGCTATGAATTTTCCTCTTAGCACTGCTTTCATAGTGTCCCATAGGTTTGAGTATGTTGAGTCTTCGTTTTCATTGAATTCAAGAAAGACTTTAATTTCTTTCTTTATTTCTTCCTTGATCCAGGTGAGGTTCAGTAGTTGACTGTCCAGTTTCCATGAGTTCATAGGCTTTCCGGGGATAGCATTGTTGTTGATTCTAACTTTAATCCATGGTGATCTGATAAGACACAGGTGGTTACCGATATTTTTTTGTAACTGTGTAAGTTTGCTTTGTTACCGAGTATGTGGTCTATTTTTGAGAAGGTTCCATGAGCTGCAGAGAAGAAGGTATATTCTTTCCTATTTGGGTGGAATGTTCTATAGATGTCTGTTAAGTCCATTTGGTTCATTACCTCCCTTAATCCTCTTATTTCTCTGTTAGGTTTCTGTTTGATTGACCTGTCCATTGGTGAGAGAGGAGTGTTGAAATCTCCTACTATTAGTGTGTGTGGTTTGATGACTGCCTTGAGTTTTAGTAACGTTTCTTTTACATAAGTGGGTGCTTTTATATTAGGGGCATATATATTCAGGATTGAGAATAGTTGCACATGTTGAATTCCCAACAGAAATGGATGAGTATACCCCTTTCTCCACAATTTTCCAGCAAAGGCTATCATTGGTGTCTTTTATTTTTGCCATTCTGACAGGTGTAAGATGATATCTCAAAGTTGTCTTGATTTGCATTTCCCTTTATTGTTAAAGAAGTTGAGCCTGACTTTAAGTGTCTTTTGTCCAATTGAACTTCTTCTGTTGAGAATTCTCTGTTCAGTTCAGTACCCCAATTTTTAATTGGGTTAATTAGTATTTTAACATTGAGTTTCTTGAGTTCTTTATATATTTTGGAGATCAGACATTTGTCTGTGAGGGGTTGGTGAAAATCTTCTTCCAGTCAGTTGTTTGCCTTTTAGTCTTCGTGACAGTGTACTCTGCTTTACAGAAGCTTATCAGTTCCAGGAGGTCCCATTTATTCAAAGTTGCCATTAATGTCTGTGCTGCTGGGTTTTTATTTAGGAAGTGTTCTCCTGTGACCATATGTTGAAGAGTACTTCCTTCTATCCCTTCTATCAGGTTCACTAGTGGTCCGCTGTCTTTTGGCTATCTTTCTGTGCTTGAGCTTCTTACCTGCCCACTCTCTAGGTTGAAAAAACTCTTCTGTTTAAGTCAGAAACAAATTCGTTGTCTCCATTATGAGTTCAAGCAAGCATAAGAAGGGAAGGATGTATGTATTTTGTTCTCTGATGAGAAACCTACTTCCTGACTGACTGAGTCAATGAAAAGAGAAGGTATGCCTATCTCCAAAATGAGTAAGAAAAATCTGAACAGATAGAAAAGCATTTGCAGGACAGCTACGCCTGTCCTTCAACATTGAGCTAGTAGTTAGGTGGTTGAATCCAAGAAAACCTGCCCAAGGTCATGGCACTCCAGTCCACTGACTGTCAGTATGTTGTCATCTCATTGAGACTCAGGATATTACATAAAGTCATTCTGTGTGTTTTTTAAAGAAGTGAGTTCTGTGAGACCCACTGCAAAATAAAAGATTCGTTAGTCGGGACAACCGTAGTCCCCCTCAATGCAGATTGATGAAGGTAGGCATTCAGACATAATAGGATCACATAAAGCCTGTATGTGAAGTAGAGACAAATCCCAGTGCCATTATCATTGGGTTTTCAATCTGCCCCAATTGTTAGCCACATTTAGAACTTCCACTTTGATCCCATGCTCTGTCAGTCGCAGCAGAGCTGGTTCTGTTGATCTCCAAATAGCTCAGGCAGAGTGTCTCAGTGGAATGACTTAGCCTTATATTCCTGACTTCTTTGCTCATATTCTCCCCCCTTCTTCTCTTCAACAGGAGTTGAAAGCTCAGTCTAGTTTTCTGATATGGATCACTGTCTTTATATCCATCATTTGCCAAACAAAACTTTTGTGATGATATTGAAGATAGTCATCAGTCGGACTATGGGACAAGGCAGTCTTAGTGCCTAGGGACATGGTACACTGAAGGCACCCTCTCCACACCAGTCCAAAGTCCTAGTTTGAGTAACCCCATGGCCTTATGGGAACTCCACTAAAGATAAGACTCTGACCAACCACAGAATGGCCCCCTAAGTTGAGCTCTCATCAGTTGGTGAGCATTAACTTGTGTGTGTATATGTGTTTAAATAACAATAAAAATAGAGGGATTGTAATATTGAAATTTCTTATCTATAGAAGAATATTTGCTACAGAAACAGAGTCATAATAGGACTGAGAGTGTAGCCTGACATATGACATGATTTTCTCTCATGCATTATCCCTCTCTGAGATCCTACATCTTTTTGGCCACTCTACTCTGTTTCCTAAACAGCCATCTTCTCCTCTTCCCCACACTGCATCTCCTTTCGTCATTTCCTCTCCAAGGAGAAAAGACCATAAGTCGTGTTTTGTTTTGAGGCCTGTCTTTCTGTGATTCCCATCCTCCAGACACTCCATCATTGACCAAACAACATAACATCTTCACAAATTTTTATTTTTAGAGCAAAAAAAAAAGTTCCATTGAGAAAGATACCAGGATTAATAGAAGACCTGAGGTATTTCTGAAAAAAAGAGTTCTTCAAACACAGTTTTAAGTCTGACCCCCAAAATTTGTGAATTTCACTTTAACAGATCTTCATCAAATCATAGACATAGATATGGAAGTCATTACCAAACTTGATGAAACGCATGGAAGGTTTGGTGGGAACTTGGTAAAAAATTTTACCTATCTTTTGGGTTCCATCTTTTTCGTTGTGCTGCACGCTTTTGCCTGCCAAGGAATCCCTGCCTAATTCCAAATTCACTCCTATTGGAGGACATCCTGGCATAATGTGGAGGTTGCTTTCAATGTAGTCATCTAGATGGTGGTAAATGTACACAATTGTATCTTTCTTGTAGGTAATGTAGAAACAGGTCTTCATGGTCTGCACCTCATCTTGGAGCACCCCAGTCCACTCCTCCATAGAGCCTGGCATGATGTGGAGGTTGCCTTCAAGGCAGTCAACCAGGAGGTGGTAAATGTACAAGACCAGATCTTTCTTGTAGGTAATATAGAACCAGGTCTTCATGATTGGCACCTCCTCTAGGATCATCCCCTTCCAGTCATCCTTAAAGCCATTTGTGCCCTCAAATGTATGTTTCACTGCTCTGCCAACTATGGTGTTTGAGAGATGAGTGTCTGTCTCCTGAGGAGATGGTACGTTGTTAGGCAGGAACTTAAGGTTTAAAATCCTTTCATCACTGTGAAGCTCCAATCCATAGACACAATCTATCCCATCATACTTCAACAAATAGAGAGAGGGATTTGTTGGCAGTTGATCTAGAATGATGGCTTTCCACTGGGTGACTGGTTCATTGGCTTCCTTCCAGCCGTGAGAAATTCTGCGGCCGACAATATTCTCCAGGGCCTCAAAAGGCCTCCTCAGTTTTTGCTTCTGGAGAGATGACCCATTCCTCTTCTGGACAGGTGGCATGCATCTCATACTAAGAGGCATCTTCATCATGGCTGTAGACTTACTGAGATAGGCCACTGACCTCCTGGTCCGCTGTTTCTTGGCTATCTTTCTGTGCTTGGGCTTCATAGCTGCACACTCTCTAGGTTGAAAGAAATTTCCTTCTGTTTAATTCAGAAACAAAGTCATGGCCTCAACCATGAGTGCCTGCAAGGATAACAAGGGGAGGCTATGAGGTCAAGGCTCTTTTCTGGAAGAACTGTGGTGCAGGAGACAAAGATATTGATCAACAGGTTTGCATACCTAACTGTAATTTTCTCTTAAGAAATAAATAGGACAATTTGCAAATTTTTTTCTACAGCTCAGTATATCAATCTCAGAGACACATTCCTGCTGCCCAAAGGCAAATGACCTCTGCTGAGAAACCTACTTTCTGACTGACTAAGTCAATGAGAGGAGAAGGTATGCCTATCCCCGAAACGAGTAAGAAAAATCTGAACAGATAACAAAGAATTCAAATACATCCACACGTCTCCTTCGACATCAATCTAATAGGTAGGGGGATCAATCCAAGACAGCCTACCCAAAGTCATGGCACTCCAGTCCACTGGCTCTCTGTATTGGGTCTCCTGATCCAGACCCAGGTATATTACCTAAAGCCATTCTGTGTCTTCATTGTGGAAGTGAGTACTGTGAGACCCACTTCAACCTGAAAGACTCCTTATTCTGGGCAACAGCAGCCATTGAGAAATAATTAGTATCTTTTAAAACAACTATGGACAAAGAGGAGCTTTGCCATTTTAGTGGATTGATGAATTTGATATAGTTAGCAAAGATAAAGTGGGAAGAATAGCTGGAATTCACCATCCCCACAGCTATCAAATATAGGAGCTGGTAACAACAGAAATGGTGGACCCGCAGGACAGTTGAAGGAAAACTATTTTGTACTACAGAGGTCTTAGTTGCTTTGGAAACATATTTACCAAAAGAAAATGTCCTACCTCTCCAGATTCCATATTCCGTTTATGTTCAGGTGCAAAAAGCCTATTGAACAGTTGTGGAGACCAGGAGCTGAACTGTCCTCCTCAGGCACTGTGAGGAGAATAAACCCACCTTCATGGAAGACTAGTGCTTTGAGTGGAACAGAGTTCCTACCCAACGAACCAAGGCTTTGTGACACCACCAAGGCTCTACTTATGTCAGAAATCCCCTCACAAGCTTGTTACTTCCCTATTTACCCACAGAAACATCCAGCATTCAGCTCCTCAAATGCTGTATACAGCCATCAGGGGACCCAAAATAAGCCCCCACTCATCTTCCCAATTACTCAAGTCACACCCTTGCCCAAGCAACTCAATCCCTGTATCTTATTTTTCTGAAAAAGTCTTTGGTGTCTGAGTCAACAAATCAAATGAAAGTTTTTTTTTTCTTAGATCACATCTCTCCATTGGTTATCTTCTATTGATTTTTTCTTCCTTCATAAATAATAAATTTCAAATTTCCACTTCCTTTCCTCCTCCCCCTAACTACTCACGCAACCACCAATCCTCTCCACTCCCAATCCAGTCCTAATAGAGGGCAGGGTACCTTGACCTGTGGGAAGCCCTTGCCCCCCCTCCATCCAGATTGTGGAAGGTATGCATCTACATATAATATGATCAATTAAGGCCTGTATGTGCAGTACAGACAAATCCCAGTGCCATTATCATTGGGTTCTCCTTCTGCCCCAATTGTCAGCCACATTCAATGCTTCCACTTTGATCCCATGCTCTGTCAGTCCCAGCATAGATGGTTTGTTGATCTCCCATTAGCTCGGACACAGTGTCTCAGTGGGTGGACCAAGCCCTTGTATTCCTTAGTTCTTTGCTCTTATTCTCTCCCCTTCAGCTCTTCAACTGGAGCTTGTTAGCTCAGTCTAGTTTTCTGATGTGGGTCCCTGTCTTTATCTCCATCCTTTTCCGTACAACAGTTCTATGGTGATATTCAAGATAGTCATCGGTCTGATTATGGGACAAAGCACCCGTAGTGCCTAGGGACATGGCACAGTGCAGGCACCCACAGCTCACCTGCCCAAGGTCCTCGTTGGTGTCACCCCATGGCTTTCTGGGAACCCCTCTAGAGAGAAGCCTCTTACTAACCCCAGAACGGCACCCTAAGGTTGAGATATCAACAGTGTGTGTGCATTAACTTATGGGGGTGTGTTTGTGTGTTTAAGACACAATAACAGCAGATGGATTATAATATTGAAATTTCTTCTTATCCTGAGAAGAATACTTGCTACAGAAACACTATCACAGTAGTACTGAGAGTGTAGGCTGTCTCAGCATAGAGAAGTTACTGGAGCAAACCCCTAGTAGTTCAGCTCAGTGTCCCAAGAAAGATGGTCAAGGAAAGTCAATGAACTCAGGGATGGAAGTTAAAACTCAGGCTATATAACATTCCAAATCATTTAGGCGGAACATGAGACACTCGTGCAACAGTCACAAGTGTCTAAAATGCCTGGAACTAGAATCTTAGGGCAGGAGAAGTTGTGGAGCTGAGAGTGCATGCCAAAAACTGACAGAATCTGGCAAAAGACATGTAAGCGTAACTAGCAAACATCCATGGAAACCATGAATGGGAGAAAACCCTGAGAAGTCTGCACAAAAACATAACATCTTGACAATTCTGAGATTTAATGACAAAGGAGAGATCTTAAAAATGTCACTGTCACATGGTGATGATTAACCCACTCCATTGCAGTGTGACCCCCTGACATGTTTAAGATACCTGTCAATTCTGTCTATATATTTACAGAGAAATTCACATTGCTTGCACAGCTTAACTAGCAGCATGATTTACCACTCAATCAAAGGCAAAGCAAAGAAATCATGGACATGTTGTTGAATGCTGATGATGTTGTTGGGAGCGTTTGTGGGTTTTTTCTTAAAGGGAAATCATTGGTCACACAAATGCATGAAGCAGAGCCTGTCTCTGCCATGTACCTGAAAGCATGAAAAAATAAACTAAAATAGGTTTTTGTCACATACTGGTAAATTTTGCTGCTATGTCCAAATATGTGTGTTGCAGGAGCTCTTTCTGCTCCTTCAGGCTATAGCAACTGAGATAAAGGCCATTGGGGTGTGGTGTCTCTCTCTTTCTAAAGGGAGCAACTGCCTTCAGCTTGCTCTCTTGCATCCATCTCCACATCCAGCTAGTAGTCTCCTCTCCTCATCCTGCAGAGGGCTGTTGTCTGGCATGGCAATCTGTAAGGTTTGCCCCTTAAAAGAAATAACCATTTTATGAATCATAATTCTAAACTGGTGTGGGAGATTGTTTGTGACTTACACCTTCCTATGTGATGAGAGCAACCAGGGTGTGAAGGGGGTTCTCACTGTTCATGTTGCAGAAGCCATGGCAGCAGGAGTAGGAGGCCTCTCATTCTCTGTAAGGAAATCAGTAAACATTGGGGACCAGTGAAAGGATGCCCTGAAACATCAAGGCTTGAGCTTTCAGACCGCAATTCCTCCAGCTAGGTTCTGGGTCTCCACAACCTACAAAACCTCCTGAGGACCAAGTATTCAGAACCAGAAGCCTGTGTGGGCCATATCACATAAAATCGTAGTGAGTACACCAATCGTTATTTTTTAAATGTACATCCTTTTGTCCCTCCAGAAACATTTGTATTTCCAATAAAGATAACTTGCTGGCTCTTTGGTGTCCTGAACATGCTCTAAGGTGATGGTGGGGCATTCTTAAATACCTTGCAGTGTTGTTGTGAGACCTTAATGGGACAGCAATTGTTTCAGAAATCAAAGGCAGTTAGGTTCAAACCTGAGGTTAGCAGTGTGCTGGACACTTGGGTTGCCTATAGCTAATCTATGAAAAGATGGATTTCCTAAGAAGGGTGGCAGCACACATGGAGGCATGTAGTCTTACCTTTTCAAATGACCCATTTTGTGGCCTTACATCAGGCTCCTCTATTCTCCTCATCCTGGTTTCTTTACCAGATTAGGACAAAAATTAAAACTCAATGTCCTGGACGTGAACACTGAATGAGTTATCTATGTGAGATCACAGTGACAGAGCTCATGGGAATCTGACTCATTGTACATGCTTGCCAGGCATCGATCTGTAATCTGCCTAACTCTAATGCGCAAGTGTTTTCATGATGGCTCCTCTGTTCCTCCTCATATGGTCTCCATCTACAGAGAACTCAGAAAAATCCACCCCTGAGAGGGTAAGTTCATTACAAATGAAAGTTTCTAGAACAGAAGAGACATAGTAGATTTATCTTGGCAACCTGTAGACACAAGACATGGGGAAATGGAAGAAGGGATTGAAGAAGATAGAGACATGGAGGAATGGATAAATTCAATCATTCATTGGATAAGTGAGTGATCCAATGAAAGAGATGGCTAATAGGATAAAATGTGCTGCATGCCCTCTGAAAGTCAGTCCAAATTGAGGGTAGATAAGGTTATCCACTAAGGAGGAAGCTTAGTCCATTTTGCCTTCTTTGTGCTCTAGACCCACCCAGGAGAGTGATGATGATGTTGAGGAGAAGAAGGGACGAGGGTACCAGCATGTCCTGGTACAAGTTTTCACCCACATTGTAGCCAAATCACCTGACCTGGCACAGGTGACCTACATGCTGGGCCCTGAATGGCAGTTTGACACCTACAACCTTACTAACCAAGTTTTTGAAGATGAAGGAACCAAAACTGCCCTGTTAAAGATGTCAGGATCCTTGCATAATGGGAGTCAGGCATCAATATCATACTGGTATCCTCGGGTCTGATGGGTTTGTGGGGTCTTTGCCACACTTCACCTAACATCACTGATTCCCTAGGTAACTGATTTTATGGAGCTCGGTGCATTCATCATATCTGTGCATGTCACACACCAATGTGATTCAATGTACTACTAGTTTAGCCTGGGTGCGGGTGAGTCTGTTTATGAGTTTTATAGCCCAAATCCCACAGAACATGATCAATGACAAGGGAACAGTGTTTTATAGTTAAGGCAGGCCAATTGTTTAAATGAACTCACAGGGGTTGAATGGCATGCATAAGACCTGTGAGAGTTCAAGACAGAAAGAATCCAGGCATGACAAAATAGGTAGTAGATAGAAGCCTGGCAAAAGTAAGTAGGTAGCCTGAGGTCCACCCCATTGCAGAAGAGCCACTGAGAGGAGACACTTTTCTTTAGGCAGGAGGATCCGGGTCACTCAACATGCTCCAGTGGAGTTCATATACCCAGTGACTTCCAGATGGTATGAATTAAACCATTAATCAAATGAAACCCAATTTTCTTTGCTTCTGAGTACACATTTGTGACCCTTCATGATCACTCTCTATCCTCTTAAGTCCCAACACCTCGATGTCACATCTTTCCATATGACATGTTTTTCCCTCCCGCATTATCCCTCTCTGAGATCCTACATCGTTTTGGCCACTCTCCTCTGTTTCCTAAACAGCCATCTTGTCCTCTTCCACACACTGCATCTCCATTCGTCATTACCTCTCCAAGGGGAAAAGACCATAACCCTGTTTTGTTTTGAGGCCTGTCTTTCTGTAATGTCCCATCCACCAGAAACTCCATCATTGAAAATACAACATAACACCTTCACAAATTATATTTTTAGAGCAAAAAAAAATTCCATTGGGAAAGATACCAGGATTAATAGAAGACATGAGGTATTTCGTAAAAAAAGCATTACCCAAACACAGTTTTAAGTCTGACCCCCAAAATTTGTGAATTTCACTTTAACAGATCTTCATCAAATCATAGACATAGATATGGAAGTCATTATCAAACTTGATGAAATGCACGGAAGGTTTGGTGGGAACTTGGTAAATAATTTTACCTATCTTTTGGGTACCATCTTTTTCGTTGTGCTGCATGCTTTTGCCTGCCAAGGAATCCCTGCCTAATTCCAAATTCACCCCTATTGGAGGACATCCTGGCATAATGTGGAGGTTGCTTTCAATGTAGTCATCTAGATGGTGGTAAAGGTACACAACTGGATCTTTCTTGTAGGTAATGTAGAAACAGGTCTTCATGCTCTGCACCTCATCTTGGAGCACCCCAGTCCACTCCTCCATAGAGCCTGGCATGATGTGGAGGTTGCCTTCAAGGTAGTCAACCAGGAGGTGGTAAACGTACAGGACCGGATCTTTCTTGTAGGTAATATAGAACCAGGTCTTCATGATTGGCACCTCCTCTAGGACCATCCCCTTCCAGTCATCCTTAGAGCCATTTGTGCCCTCAAATGTATGTTTCACTGCTCTGCCAACTATGGTGTTTGAGAGATGAGTGTCTGTCTCCTGAGGAAATGGTACGTTGTTAGGCAGGAACTTAAGGTTTAAAATCCTTTCATCACTGTGAAGCTCCAATCCATAGACACAATCTATCCCATCATACTTCAACAAATAGAGAGAGGGATTTGTTGGCAGTTGATCTAGAATGATGGCTTTCCACTGGGTGACTGGTTCATTGGCTTCCTTCCAGCCGTGAGAAATTCTGCGGCCGACAATATTCTCCAGGGCCTCAAAAGGCCTCCTCAGTTTTTGCTTCTGGAGAGATGACCCATTCCTCTTCTGGACAGGTGGCATGCATCTCATACTAAGAGGCATCTTCATCATGGCTGTAGACTTACTGAGATAGGCCACTGACCTCCTGGTCCGCTGTTTCTTGGATATCTTTCTGTGCTTGGGCTTCATAGCTGCCCACTCTCTAGGTTGAAAGAACTTTCCTTCTGTTTAATTCAGAAACCAAGTCGTGGCCTCAACCATGTGTGCCTGCAAGGACAACAAGGGGAGGCTATGAGGTCAAGGCTCTTTTCTGGAAGAACTGTGGTGCAGGAGACAAAGATATTGATCAACAGGTTTGCATACCTAACTGTAATTTTCTCTTAAGAAATAAATAGGACAATTTGCAAATTTTTTTCTACAGCTCAGTATATCAATCTCAGAGACACATTCCTGCTGCCCAAAGGCAAATGACCTCTGCTGAGAAACCTACTTTCTGACTGACTAAGTCAATGAGAGGAGAAGGTATGCCTATCCCCGAAACGAGTAAGAAAAATCTGAACAGATAACAAAGAATTCGAAGGACATCCACACGTCTCCTTCGACATCAAGCTAATAGGTAGGGGGCTCAATCCAAGACAGCCTGCCCAAGGTCATGGCACTCCAGTCCACTGTCTCTCTGTATTGGGTCTCCTGATCCAGACCCAGGTCTATTACATAAAGCCATTCTGTGTCTTCATTGTGGAAGTGAGTACTGTGAGACCCACTTCAACCTGAGAGACTCATTATTCTGGGCAACATCAGCCATTGAGAAATAATTAGTATCTTTTAAAAAACCTATGGACAAAGGGGAGCTTTGCCATTTTAGTGGATTGATGAATTTGATATTGTTAGCAAAGATAAAGTGGGAAGAATAGCTGGCATTCTCCATCCCCACAGCTATCAAATATAGGAGCTGGTAACAACAGAAATGGTGGACCCGCAGGACAGTTGATGGAAAACTTTTTTGTACGACAGAGGTCTTAGTTGCTTTGGAAACATATTTACCAAAAGAAAATGTCCTACCTCTCCAGATTCAATCTTCCGGAAATGTTCAGGTGCAAAAAGCCTGTTGAACAGTTGTGGAGACCAGGAGCTGAACTGTCCTCCTCAGGCACTGTGAGGATAATAAACCCACCTTCCAGGAAGACTAGTGCTTTGAGTGGAACAGAGTTGCTAACCAACGAACCAAGGCTTTGTGACATCACCAAGGCTCTACTTATGTCAGAAATCCCCTCACAAGCTTGTTACTTCCCTATTTACCCACACAAACATCCAGCATTCAGCTCCTCAAAAGCTGTATACAGCCACCAGGGAACCCAAAATAAGCCCCCATTCATCTTCCCCATTACTTAAGTCACACTCTTGCCCAAGCAACTCAATCCCTGTATCTTATTTTTCTGAAAAAGTCTTTGGTGTCTGAGTCAACAAATCACATGAAAGTTTTTTTTTCTTAGATCCCATCTCTCCATTGGTTATCTTCTATTGATTTTTTCTTCCTTCATAAATAATAAATTTCAAATTTCCACTTCCTTTCCCCCTCCCCCTAACTACTCACGCAACCACCAATCCTCTCCACACCAATCCAGTCCTAATAGAGGGCAGGGTACCTTGACCTGTGGGAAGCCCTTGCCCCCCCTCCATCCAGATTGAGGAAGGTATGCATCTACATATAATATGATCGATTAAAGCCTGTATGTGCAGTACAGACAAATCCCAGTGCCATTATCATTGGGTTCCCTTCTGCCCCAATTGTCAGCCACATTCAATGCTTCCACTTTGATCCCATGCTCTGTCAGTACCAGCATAGCTGGTTTTGTTGATCTCCCATTAGCTCAGACACAGTGTCTCAGTGGGTGGACCAAGCCCTTGTATTCCTTAGTTCTTTGCTCCTATTCTCTCCCCTTCAGCTCTTCAACTGGAGCTTGGTAGCTCAGTCTAGTTTTCTGATGTGGGTCCCTGTCTTTATCTCCATCCTTTTCCGTACAACAGTTCTATGGTGATATTCAAGATAGTCATCAGTCTGATTATGGGACAAAGCACCCGTAGTGCCTAGGGACATGGCACAGTGCAGGCACCCACAGCTCACCTGCCCAAGGTCCTCGTTGGTGTCACCCCATGGCTTTCTGGGAACCCCTCTAGAGAGAAGCCTCTTACTAACCCCAGAACTGCACCCTAAGGTTGAGATATCAACAGTGTGTGTTCATTAACTTATGGGGGTGTGTTTGTGTTTTAAGACACAATAACAGCAGATGGATTATAATATGAAATTTATTCTTATCTTGAGAAGAATACTTGCTACAGAAACACTATCACAGTAGTACTGAGAGTGTAGGCTGTCTCATCATGGAGAAGTAACTGGAGCAAACCCCTAGTAGTTCAGCTCAGTGTCCCAAGAAAGATGGTCAAGGAAAGTCAATGAACTCAGGGATGGAAGTTAAAACTCAGGCTAAATAACATTCCAAATCATTTAGGCGGAACATGAGACACTCGTGCAACAGTCACAAGTGTCTAAAATGCCTGGAACTAGAATCTTAGGGCAGGAGAAGTTGTGGAGCTGAGAGTGCATGCCAAAAACTGACAGAATCTGGCAAAAGACATGTAAGCGTAACTAGCAAACATCCATGGAAACCATGAATGGGAGAAAACCCTGAGAAGTCTGCACAAAAACATAACATCTTGACAATTCTGAGATTTAATGACAAAGGAGAGATCTTAAATATGTCACTGTCACATGGTGATGATTAACACACTCCATTGCAGTGTGACCCCCTGACATGTTTAAGATACCTGTCAATTCTGTCTATATATTTACAGAGAAATTCATATTGCTTGCACAGATTAACTAGCAGCATGATTTACCACTCAATCAAAGGCAAAGCAAAGAAATCATGGACATGTTGTTGAATGCTGATGATGTTGTTGGGAGCGTTTGTGGGTTTTTTCTTAAAGGGAAATCATTGGTCACACAAATGCATGAAGCAGAGCCTGTCTCTGCCATGTACCTGAAAGCATGAAAAAAATAAACTAAAATAGATTTTTGTCACATACTGGTAAATTTTGCTGCTATGTCCAAATATGTGTGTTGCAGGAGCTCTTTCTGCTCCTTCAGGCTATAGCAACTGAGATAAAGGCCATTGGGGTGTGGTGTCTCTCTCTTTCAAAATGGAGCTACTGCCTTCAGCTTGCTCTCTTGCATCCATCTCCACATCCAGCTAGTAGTCTCCTCTCCTCATCCTGCAGAGGGCTGTTGTCTGGCATGGCAATCTGTAAGGTTTGCCCCTTAAAAGAAATAACCATTTTATGAATCATAATTCTAAACTGGTGTGGGAGATTGTTTGTGACTTACACCTTCCTATGTGATGAGAGCAACCAGGGTGTGAAGGGGGTTCTCACTGTTCATGTTGCAGAAGCCATGGCAGCAGGAGTAGGAGGCCTCTCATTATCTGTAAGGAAATCAGTAAACATTGGGGACCACTAAAAGGATGCCCTGAAACATCAAGGCTTGAGCTTTCAGACCGCAATTCCTCCAGCTAGGTTCTGGGTCTCCACACCTACAAAACCACCTGAGGACCAAGTATTCAGAACCAGAAGCCTGTGTGAGCCATATCACATAAAATCGTAGTTGAGTACACGAATCGTTTTTTTTTTTTTTTTTTTGTACATCCTTTTGTCCCTCCAGAAACATTTGTTTTTCCAATAAAGATAACTTGCTGGCTCTTTGGTGTCCTGAACATGCTCTAAGGTGATGGTGGGGCATTCTTACATACCTTGCTGTTTTGTTGTGAGACCTTAACGGGACAGCAATTGTTTCAGAAATCAAAGGCAGTTAGGTTCAAACCTGTGGTTAGCAGTGTGCTGGACACTTGGGTTGCCTATAGCTAATCTATGGAAAGATGGATTTCCTAAGAAGGGTGGCAGCACACATGGAGGCATGTAGTCTTACCTTTTCAAATGACCCATTATGTGGCCTGTCATCAGGCTCCTCTATTCTCCTCATCTTGGTTACTTTACCAGATTAGGACAAAAAATAAAACTCAATGTCCTGGACGTGAACACTGAATGAGTTATCTATGTGAGATCACAGTGACAGAGCTCATGGGAATCTGACTCATTGTACAGGCTTGCCAGGCATCAATCTGTAATCTGCCTAACTCTACTGCGCAAGTGTTGTCATGGTTGCTCCTCTGTTCCTCCTCATATGGTCTCCATCTACAGAGAACTCAGAAAAATCCACCCCTGAGAGGGCAAGTTCTTTACAAATGAAAGTTTCTAGAACAGAAGAGACATAGTAGATTTATCTTGGCAACCTGTAGACACAAGACATGGGGAAATGGAAGAAGGGATTGAAGAAGATAGAGACATGGAGGAATGGATAAATTCAATCATTCATTGGATAAGTGAGTGATCCAATGAAAGAGATGGCTAATAGGATAAAATGTGCTGCATGCCCTTTGAAAGTCAGTCCAAATTGAGGGTAGATAAGGTTATCCACTAAGGAGGAAGCTTAGTCCATTTTGCCTTCTTTGTGCTCTAGACCCACCCAGGAGAGTGATGATGATGTTGAGGAGAAGAAGGGGCGAGGGTACCAGCATGCCCTGGTACAAGTTTTCACCCACATTGTAGCCAAATCACCTGACCTGGCACAGGTGACCTACATGCTGGGCCCTGAATGGCAGTTTGACACCTACAACCTTACTAACCAAGTTTTTGAAGATGAAGGAACTAAAACTGCCCTGTTAAAGATGTCAGGATCCTTGCATGATGGGAGTCAGGCATCAATATCATACTGGTATCCTCGGGTCTGATGGGTTTGTGGGGTCTTTGCCACACTTCACCTAACATCACTGATTCCCTAGGTAACTGATTTTACGGAGCTCGGTGCATTCATCATATCTGTGCATGTCACACACCAATGTGATTCAATGTACTACTAGTTTAGCCTGGGTGCGGGTGAGTCTGTTTATGAGTTTTATAGCCCAAATCCCACAGAACATGATCAATGACAAGGGAACAGTGTTTTACAGTTAAGGCAGGCCAATTGTTTAAATGAACTCACAGGGGTTGAATGGCATGCTTAAGACCTGTGAGAGTGCAAGACAGAAAGAATCCAGGCATGACAAAATAGATAGTAGATAGAAGCCTGGCAAAAGGAAGTAGGTAGCCTGAGGTCCACCCCATTGCAGAAGAGCCACTGAGAGGGGACACTTTTCTTTAGGCAGGAGGATCCTGGTCTTACAACATGCTCCAGTAGAGTTCATATACCCAGTGACTTCCAGTTGGTATGAATTAAACCATTAATCAAATGAAACCCAATTTTCTTTGCTTCTGAGTACACATTTGTGACCCTTTATGATCACTCTCTATACTCTTAAGTCCCAACACCTCGATGTCACATCTTTCCATATGACATGTTTTTCCCTCCCGCATTTTCCCTCTCTGAGATCCGACATCTTTTTGGCCACTCTCCTCTGTTTCCTAAACAACCATCTTGTCCTCTTCCACACACTGCATCTCCTTTCGTCATTCCCTCTCCAAGGGGAAAAGACCATAAGTCCTGTTTTGTTTTGAGGCCTGTCTTTCTGTGATGTCCCATCCACCAGAAACTCCATCATTGACTAAACAACATAACATCTTCACAAATTATATTTTTAGAGCAAAAAAAAATTCCATTGGGAAAGATACCAGGATTAATAGAAGACATGAGGTATTTCGTAAAAAAAGCATTACCCAAACACAGTTTTAAGTCTGACCCCCAAAATTTGTGAATTTCACTTTAACAGATCTTCATCAAATCATAGACATAGATATGGAAGTCATTATCAAACGTGATGAAATGCACGGAAGGTTTGGTGGGAACTTGGTAAATAATTTTACCTATCTTTTCGGTTCCATCTTTTTCGTTGTGCTGCACGCTTTTGCCTGCCAAGGAATCCCTGCCTAATTCCAAATTCACCCCTATTGGAGGACATCCTGGCATAATGTGGAGGTTGCTTTCAATGTAGTCATCTAGATGGTGGTAAAGGTACACAACTGGATCTTTCTTGTAGGTAATGTAGAAACAGGTCTTCATGGTCTGCACCTCATCTTGGACCACCCCAGTCCACTCCTCCATAGAGCCTGGCATGATGTGGAGGTGCCTTCAAAGTAGTCAACCAGGAGGTGGTAAACGTACAAGACCGGATCTTTCTTGTAGGTAATATAGAACCAGGTCTTCATGATTGGCAACTCCTCTAGGACCATCCCCTTCCAGTCATCCTTAGAGACATTTGTGCCCTCAAATGTATGTTTCACTGCTCTGCCAACTATGGTGTTTGAGAGATGAGTGTCTGTCTCCTGAGGAAATGGTACGTTGCTAGGCAGGAACTTAAGGTTTAAAATCCTTTCATCACTGTGAAGCTCCAATCCATAGACACAATCTATCCCATCATACTTCAACAAATAGAGAGAGGGATTTGTTGGCAGTTTATCTAGAATGATGGCTTTCCACTGGGTGACTGGTTCATTGGCTTCCTTCCAGCCGTGAGAAATTCTGCGGCCGACAATATTCTCCAGGGCCTCAAAAGGCCTCCTCAGTTTTTGCTTCTGGAGAGATGACCCATTCCTCTTCTGGACAGGTGGCATGCATCTCATACTAAGAGGCATCTTCATCATGGCTGTAGACTTACTGAGATAGGCCACTGACCTCCTGGTCCGCTGTTTCTTGGATATCTTTCTGTGCTTGGGCTTCATAGCTGCCCACTCTCTAGGTTGAAAGAAATTTCCTTCTGTTTAATTCAGAAACCAAGTCGTGGCCTCAACCATGTGTGCCTGCAAGGACAACAAGGGGAGGCTATGAGGTCAAGGGTCTTTTCTGGAAGAACTGTGGTGCAGGAGACAAAGATATTGATCAACAGGTTTGCATACCTAACTGTAATTTTCTCTTAAGAAATAAATAGAACATTTTGCAAATTTTTCTCTACAGCTCAGTATATCAATCTCAGAGACACATTCCTGCTGCCCAAAGGCAAATGACCTCTGCTGAGAAACCTACTTTCTGACTGACTAAGTCAATGAGAGGAGAAGGTATGCCTATCTCCGAAACGAGTAAGAAAAATCTGAACAGATAACAAAGAATTCGAAGGACATCCACAAGTCTCCCTTGACATCAAGCTAATAGGTAGGGGGCTCAATCCAAGACAGCCTGCCCAAGGTCATGGCACTCCAATCCACTGGCTCTCTGTATTGGGTCTCCTGATCCAGACCCAGGTCTATTACATAAAGCCATTCTGTGTCTTCATTGTGGAAGTGAGTACTGTGAGACTCACTTCAACCTGAAAGACTCATTATTCTGGGCTACAGCAGCCATTGAGAAATATTTAGTATCTTTTAAAACACCTATGGACAAAGAGGAGCTTTGCCATTTTAGTGGATTGATGAATTTGATATTGTTAGCAAAGGTAAAGTGGGAAGAATAGCTGGCATTCACCATCCCCACAGCTATCAAATATAGGAGCTGGTAACAACAGAAATGGTGGACCCACAGGACATTTGAAGGAAAACTTTTTTGTACTACAGAGGTCTTAGTTGCTTTGGAAACATATTTACCAAAAGAAAATGTCCTACCTCTCCAGATTCCATCTTCAGGAAATGTTCAGGTGCAAAAAGCCTGTTGAACAGTTGTGGAGACCAGGAGCTAAACTGTCCTCCTCAGGCACTGTGAGGATAATAAACCCACCTTCCAGGAAGACTAGTGCTTTGAGTGGAACAGAGTTGCTACCCAACGAACCAAGGCTTTGTGACATCACCAAGGCTCTACTTATGTCAGAAATCCCCTCACAAGCTTGTTACTTCCCTATTTACCCACAGAAACATCCAGCATTCAGCTCCTCAAAAGCTGTATACAGCCACCAGGGGACCCAAAATAAGCCCCCACTCATCTTCCCAATTACTCAAGTCACACTCTTGCCAAAGCAACTCAATCCCTGTATCTTATTTTTCTGAAAAAGTCTTTGGTGTCTGAGTCAACAAATCACATGAAAGTTTTTTTTCTTAGATCCCATCTCTCCATTGGTTATCTTCTATTGATTTTTTCTTCCTTCATAAATAATAAATTTCAAATTTCCACTTCCTTTCCTCCTCCCCCTAACTACTCACGCAACCACCAATCCTCTCCACACCAATCCAGTCCTAATAGAGGGCAGGGTACCTTGACCTGTGGGAAGCCCTTGCCCCCCCTCCATCCAGATTGAGGAAGGTATGCATCTACATATAATATGATCGATTAAAGCCTGTATGTGCAGTACAGACAAATCCCAGTGCCATTATCATTGGGTTCTTCTTCTGCCCCAATTGTCAGCCACATTCATTGCTTCCACTTTGATCCCATGCTCTGTCAGTCCCAGCATAGCTGGTTTTGTTGATCTCCCATTAGCTCAGACACAGTGTCTCAGTGGGTGGACCAAGCCCTTGTATTCCTTAGTTCTTTGCTCTTATTCTCTCCCCTTCAGCTCTTCAACTGGAGCTTGGTAGCTCAGTCTAGTTTTCTGATGTGGGTCCCTGTCTTTATCTCCATCCTTTTCCGTACAGCAGTTCTTTTTTTTTGTTTTTTAATTTTTTTTTTAATTTTTATTTTTTTTTATTTTATTTTTTTTATTAATTAATTAATTTAATTATTAAAGATTTCTGCCTCTTCCCCGCCACCACCTCCCATTCCCTCCCCCTCCCCCAATCAAGTCTTCCTTCCTCCTCAGCCCAAAGAGTAAGCAGGTTTCTCTGCCCTGTGGGAGGTCCAAGGACCACCCACCTCCATCCAGGTCTATTAAGGTGAGCATCCAAACTACCTGGGCTCCCACAAAGCCATTACATGCAATAGGATCAAGAAACCATTGCCATTGTTCTTCAGTTCTCAGTAGTCCTCATTGTCCATTATGTTCAGCGAGACCGGTTTTGTCCCATGCTTTTTCAGTCCCCAGCCAGCTGGCCTTGGTGAGTTCCCAATAGATCATCCCCATTGCCTCAGTGTGTGGGTGCACCCCTCGCGGTCCTGAGTTCCTTGCTCGTGCTCACTCTCCTTCTGCTCCACCTTTGGATCGTGAGACTTCAGTCCAGTGCTCCAATGTTGGTCTCTGTCTCTGTCTTCTTTCATCGCCTGATGAAGGTTAATATTCAGGGGGATGCTTATATGTTTTTCTTTGGGTTCACCTTCTTATTTAGCTTCTCTAGAGTCACGAATTATAGTCTCAATGTCCTTTATTTATGGCTAGAAACCAAATATGAGTGAGTACATCCCATGTTCCTCTTTTTGGGTCTGGCTTACCTCACTCAGGATATTGTTTTCAATTTCCGTCCATTTGTTTGCAAAATTCAAGAAGTCATTGTTTTTTACTGCTGAGTAGTACTCTAATATGTATATATTCCATACTTTCTTCATCCATTCTTCCATTGAAGGACATCTAGGTTGTTTCCAGGTTCTGGCAATTACAAACAATGCTGCTATGAACATAGTTGAGCATATACTTTTGTTGTATGTTTGGGCATCTCTTGGGTATATTCCCAATAGTGGTATTGCTGGGTCAAAAGGTAGGTTGAACCCGACTTTCCTGAGAAACCGCCACACTGCTTTCCAAAGTGGTTGCACAAGTTGGCATTCCCACCAGCAATGGATGAGAGTGCCCCTTTCTCCACAACCTCTCCAGCAGAGGCTATCATTGGTGTTTTTGATTTTAGCCATTCTGACCGGTGTAAGATGGTATCTTAATGTTGTCTTGATTTGCATTTCCCTGATTGCTAAGGAAGTTGAGCATGATCTTAAGTGACTTTTGGCCATTTGAACTTCTTCTGTTGAAAAGTCTCTGTTCAGCTCAGTGCCCCATTTTATAATTGGATTGATTAACCTTTTACCATCTAATTTCTTGAGTTCTTTGTATATTTTGGATATCAGACCTTTGTCAGTTGCGGGGTTGGTGAAGATCTTCTCCCAGTCAGTGGGTTGCCTTTCTGTCTTAGTGACAGTGTCCTTTGCTTTACAGAAGCTTCTCAGTCTCAGGAGGTCCCATTTATTCAATGATGTTCTTAGTGTTTGTGCTGCTGGGGTTGTACGTAGGAAGTGTTCTCCTGTGCCCATGTGTTGTAGAGTACTTCCCACTTTCTCTTCTATCAGATTCAGTGTGTTTGGACTGATATTGAGGTCTTTAATCCATTTGGACTTGAGTTTTGTGCATGGTGATATATATGGATCTATTTTCACTCTTCTACAGATTGACTTCCAGTTTTGCCAGCACAATTTGTTGAAGATGCTCTCTTTTTTCCATTGTATACTTTTAGCTCCTTTATCGAAAATCAGGTGTTCATAGGTTTGTGGGCTAAAGTCAGGGTCTTCTATTCTATTCCATTGGTCGACTTCTCTGTTTTTATGCCAGTACCAAGCCGTTTTCAGTACTGTAGCTCTGTAATAGAGTTTGAAGTCAGGGATGGTAATGCCTCCAGACAATCCTTTATTGTATAAGATTGTTTTGGCTATCCTGGGTTTTTTGTTTTTCCATATAAAGTTGATTATTGTCTTCTCCAGATCTGTGAAGAATTTTGATGGGATTTTGATGGGGATTGCGTTGAATCTATAGATTGCTTTTGGTAGAATTGCCATTTTTACTATGTTGAACCTCCCAATCAGGGAGCAAGGGAGGTCCTTCCATTTTCTGGTATCCTCTTCAATTTCTTTCTTCAAAGACTTAAAGTTCTTGCCAAATAGATCTTTCACTTCCTTGGTCAGAGTTACCCCAAGGTATTTTATGCTATTTGTGGCTATCGTGAAAGGTGATGCTTCTCTGATTTCCCTCTCTGCTTCCTTATCCTTAGTGTATAGGAAGGCAACTGATTTTTTGGAGTTGATTTTGTATCCTGCCACATTACCAAAGGTGTTTATCAGCTGTAGGAGTTCTTTGGTAGAGTTTTTGGGGTCGGTTATGTATACTATCATATCATCTGCAAATAATGAAAGCTTAGCTTCTTCCTTTCCAATATGGATCCCCTTGATCCCCTTATGTTGTCTTATTGCTATTGCTAGAACTTCAAGCACTATATTGAAGAGGTATGGAGAGAGTGGACATCCTTGTTGTGTTCCTGATTTTAGTGGGATGGCTTTGAGTTTTTCTCCATTTAATTTAATGTTAGCTGTCGGCTTGCTGTAAATAGCTTTTATTATATTTAGGTATGCCACTTGTATCCCTAATCTCTCCAAGACCTTTATCATAAAGGAGTGTTGAATTTTGTCGAATGCTTTTTCAGCATCTAATGAAATGATCATATGGTTTTTTTCTTTCAGTTTATTTATATGGTTGATTACATTGATAGATTTGCGTATGTTGAACCAGCCCTGCATCTCTGGAATGAAGCCTACTTGATCATAATGGATAACTTTTCTAATGTGTTCTTGGATTCGGTTTACCAGTATTTTATTGAGAATTTTTGCGTCGATGTTCATGAGTGAGATAGGCCTGTAATTCTCTTTCTTGGTTGGGTCTTTGTGTGGTTTTGGTATCAGGGTAACTGTAGCTTCATAAAAGGAATTTGGCAATGACTCTTCTGTTTCTATATTGTGAAATACATTAAGAAGTATAGGTATTAGCTCTTCTTGGAAGTTCTGGTAGAATTCTGCATTGAAACCATCTGGCCCTGGGCTTTTTTTGGAAGGGAGATTTTTGATAACTGTTTCTAATTCTTCGCGACTAACAGGTCTATTTAGATCGTTCACCTGGTCTTGGTTTAGGTTTGGTATATGGTACTTATCTAAAAAAGTGTCCATTTCTTTTGCATTTTTCAGTTTTGTGGCATACAGGCTTTTGTAGTAAGATCTAATGATTCTCTGAATTTCTTCTGTGTCTGTGGTTATGTCCCCCTTTTCATTTCTGATCTTATTTATTTGCGTGTTCTCTCTCTGTCGTTTAATTAGTTTGGATAGGGGTTTGTCAATCTTGTTGATTTTCTCCAAGAACCAACTTTTTGTTTCATTCATTCTTTGGACTGTTTTCTGTGTTTCTATTTTGTTGATTTCTGCCCTCAGTTTGATTATTTCCAGTCTTCTACTCCTCCTGGGCGCGTCTGCTTCTTTTTTTTCTAGAGCTTTCAGGTGTGCTGTTAAGTCCCCAATGTATGCTTTCTCCGTTTTCTTTAAGTGGGCACTTAGTGCTATGAACTTTCCTCTTAGCACTGCTTTCATCCTGTCCCATAGGTTTGAGTATGTTGTCTCTTTGTTTTCATTAAATTCAAGGAAGAGTTTAATTTCTTTCTTAATTTCTTCCTTGACCCAGGTGTGGTTCAGTAGTTGACTGTTCAGTTTCCATGAGTTTGTCAGTTTTCTGGGGGTAGCTTTGTTGGTGGCTTCTAACTTTAATCCGTGGTGATCTGATAAGACACAGGTGGACACTGATATTTTTTTGTATCTGTGGAGATTTCCTTTGTTTCCAAGTATGTGGTCAATTTCGAGAAGGTTCCATGAGCTGCAGAGAAGAAGGTGTATTCTTTCCTATTTGGGTGGAGTGTTCTATAGATGTCTGTTAAGTCCATTTGATTCATTATCTCCAACAATTCTCTTAATTCTCTATTAGTTTTCTGTCTGATTGACCTGTCCATTGGTGAGAGAGGTGTGTTGAAGTCTCCTACTACTAGTGTGTGTGATTTGATGTCTGCCTTGAGTTTTAGCAATATTTCTTTTACATAAGTGGGTGCTTTTATATTAGGGGCATAGATATTCAGGATTGAGACTTCATCCTGCTGAATCGTTCCTGTTATGAGTATAAAGTGTCCCTGTCGATCTCTTCTGATTGATTTTAGTTTGAGGTCAGTTTTGTTAGAAATTAGTATGGCCACACCTGCTTTTTTCTTAGGACCATTTGCTTGAAAAACCTTTTCCCAACCCTTTACTCTGAGTAGATGCCTGTCTTTGTGGTTGAGATGAGTTTCTTGCAAACAGCAGACTGTTGGATCCTGTTTTCGTATCCAATCTCTTAGCCTGTGCCTTTTTATTGGTGAATTGAGACCATTAATATTAAGTGATATTAATGACCAGTGGTTGTTAACTCCGGTTATTCTTACTGCTTTTGGCAGAAGAGTTTGTGTGTCTCCCTTCTTTGAGTTGTGCTGTTGAAGGGTCGCTAGATACCTGGGTTATTGTAGGCAGTGTTGGCAATGTTGGATTCCTTGGGTTGTGATTTTCCTTCTATTACTTTCTGTAGGGCTGGATTTGTGGCAACGTATTGTTTAAATTTGTTCTTATCCTGGAATGTCTTGTTTTCTCCATTGATAGTGAACGATAGCTTGGCTGGGTATAGTAGTTTGGGTTTGCATCCATGATCTCTTAGTTTCTGTAGTATCTCTATCCAGGACCTTCTGGCTTTCATGGTTTCCATAGAGAAGTCAGGTGTAAGTCTGATCGGTTTACCTTTATAAGTTACTTGGCCTTTTTCCTTTGCAGCTCTTAATATTCTTTCTTTAATCTGTATATTTTGTGTTTTGATTATTATATGGCGAGGGGACGTTTTTTTTTTGATCCAGTCTGTTTGGTGTTCTGTATGCTTCTTGAATATTCAAAGGAATATCTTTCTTTATGTTGGGGAAGTTTTCTTCCATAATTTTGTTAAAATTGTTTTCTGGACCTTTGAGCTGTGCCTCTTCTCCTTCTTCTATCCCTTTTATTCTTAGGTTTGGTCTTTTTATTGTGTCCCATATTTCCTGAATGTTTTGTGATGAGAATTTGTTGGTTTTGGTGTTTTCTTTAATCAGTCCGTTTATTTTCTCTATGTTGTCTTCAGAATCTGAGATTCTTTCTTCTATCTCTTGTATTCTATTGATTATGCTTGTTTCTGTAGTCTCTGCTCGTTGACCTATATTTGCCATATCCAGCTGGTCCTCAGTTTGTGTTTTCTTCCTTGCTTCCATTTCAGTTTTCAATTCTTGGACTGTTTCCATTACCTGTTTGATCGTTTTTTCTTGGCTTCCCAGGGTATCATTTACGTATTTACTCATTTCTTCAAACTTTTTGTTATACTTCTCATCCATTTCTATGAGGGCGTTTTTTACATGTTGTTTAAGGGACTCTATTGCTTTCAAAAAGTCAGTTTTTTCCTCTTCTCCTGTGTTAGGGTGTTCAAGTCCTTGTGTTGTAAGATCATTGGGTTCTGGTGTTTTCATGTTGTTTTTCAGATTGTTGGGTGAATTCTTGCCTTGGCGTCTGCCCATCTCCTCTTACCGATGCTATCTATTGGGTTTGATTTAATTGTAGCGGGGCAATCTGTTCTCAGTGCAGGCTTCACTGTTTCTTGCCCGCACTATCCTGTATCCAATGCCTCCACCGCCCGGGCCTGCCTGCCGGTGCCTCCACCGCCTGGAACTGTCTGTGCGCCGATGTTTCCGCCGCCTAGGCCTGCCTGCCGGTGCCTCCGCCACCTGGGCCTGCCTGCGCGCCATTGCTTCCCCCGCCTAGGCGTGCCTGCCGGGCCTGACTTCAGGTGCCTCCGCCACCCGGGCCTGCCTGCACGCCGGTGCCTCTGCCGCCCGGACTTGCCTGCGTGCTGGTACCTCCACCGCCCGGGCCTGTCTGTGCGCCGGTGCTTCCACTGCCTAGGCCTGCCTGCCGGGCCTGACTGCCGGTGCCTCCGCCACCCGGGCCTGCCTGCACGCCGGTGCCTCTGCCGCCAGGACTTGCCTGCGTGCTGGTGCCTCCGCTGCCCGGGCCTGCCTGCGCACCGTTGCATCCGCCACCTAGGCCTGCCTGCCAGTGCCTCCGCCGGCCGGAACTGTCTGTGCGCCAGTGCTTCTGCCGCCTAGGCCTGCATGCCGGTGCCTCCGCCACCCGGGCCTGCCTGCACGCCAGTGCCTCTGCCGCCCGGACTTGCCTGCGCGCCGGTGCATCCGCCGCCTAGCCCGTACAAGAGTTCTATGGTGATATTCAAGATAGTCATCAGTCTGATTATGGGACAAAGCACCCGTAGTGCCTAGGGACATGGCACAGTGCAGGCACCCACAGCTCACCTGCCCAAGGTCCTCGTTGGTGTCACCCCATGGCTTTCTGGGAACCCCTCTAGAGAGAAGCCTCTTACTAACCCCAGAACGGCACCCTAAGGTTGAGATATCAACAGTGTGTGTGCATTAAATTATGGGGGTGTGTTTGTGTGTTTAAGACACAATAACAGCAGATGGATTATAATATTGAAATTTCTTCTTATCTTGAGAAGAATACTTGCTACAGAAACTCTATCAAAGTAGTACTGAGAGTGTAGGCTGTCTCAGCATGGAGAAGTAACTGGAGCAAACCCCTAGTAGTTCAGCTCAGTGGCCCAAGAAAGATGGTCAAGGAAAGTCAATGAACTCAGGGATGGAAGTTAAAACTCAGGCTATATAACATTCCAAATCATTTAGGCGGAACATGAGACACTCGTGCAACAGTCACAAGTGTCTAAAATGCCTGGAACTAGAATCTTAGGGCAGGAGAAGTTGTGGAGCTGAGAGTGCATGCCAAAAACTGACAGAATCTGGCAAAAGACATGTAAGCGTAACTAGCAAACATCCATGGAAACCATGAATGGGAGAAAACCCTGAGAAGTCTGCACAAAAACATAACATCTTGACAATTCTGAGATATAATGACAAAGGAGAGATCTTAAATATGTCACTGTCACATGGTGATGATTAACCCACTCCATTGCAGTGTGAACCCCTGACATGTTTAAGATACCTGTCAATTCTGTCTATATATTTACAGAGAAATTCACATTGCTTGCACAGATTAACTAGCAGCATGATTTACCACTCAATCAAAGGCAAAGCAAAGAAATCATGGACATGTTGTTGAATGCTGATGATGTTGTTGGGAGCGTTTGTGGGTTTTTTCTTAAAGGGAAATCATTGGTCACACAAATGCATGAAGCAGAGCCTGTCTCTGCCATGTACCTGAAAGTATGAAAAAAATAAACTAAAATAGGTTTTTGTCACACACTGGTAAATTTTGCTGCTATGTCCAAATATATATGTGTTGCAGGAGCTCTTTCTGCTCCTTCAGGCTATAGCAACTGAGATAAAGGCCACTGGGGTGTGGTGTCTCTCTCTTTCAAAATGGAGCAACTGCCTTCAGCTTGCTCTCTTGCATCCATCTCCACATCCAGCTAGTAGTCTCCTCTCCTCATCCTGCAGAGGGCTGTTGTCTGGCATGGCAATCTGTAAGGTTTGCCCCTTAAAAGTAATAACCATTTTATGAATCATAATTCTAAACTGGTGTGGGAGATTGTTTGTGACTTACACCTTCCTATGTGATGAGAGCAACCAGGGTGTGAAGGGGTTCTCACTGTTCATGTTGCAGAAGCCATGGCAGCAGGAGTAGGAGGCCTCTCATTCTCTGTAAGGAAATCAGTAAACATTGGGGACCAGTGAAAGGATGCCCTGAAACATCAAGGCTTGAGCTTTCAGACCGCAATTCCTCCAGCTAGGTTCTGGGTCTCCACAACCTACAAAACCTCCTGAGGCCAAGTATTCAGAACCAGAAGCCTGTGTGGGCCATATCACATAAAATCGTAGTGAGGACACCAATCGTTTTTTTTTTTTTTATGTACATCCTTTTGTCCCTCCAGAAACATTTTTATTTCCAATAAAGATAACTTGCTGGCTCTTTGGTGTCCTGAACATGCTCTAAGGTGATGGTGGGGCATTCTTACATACTTTGCTTGTTGTTGTGAGACCTTAACGGGACAGCAATTGTTTCAGAAATCAAAGGCAGTTAGGTTCAAACCTGTGGTTAGCAGTGTGCTGGAGACTTGGGTTGCCTATAGCTAATCTATGGAAAGATGGATTTCCTAAGAAGGGTGGAAGCACTCATGGAGGCGTATAGTCTTACCTTTTCAAATGACCCATTTTGTGGCCTTACATCAGGCTCCTCTATTCTCCTCATCTTGGTTTCTTTACCAGATTAGGACAAAAATTAAAACTCAATGTCCTGGACGTGAACACTGAATGAGATATCTATGTGAGACGACAGTGACAGAGCTCATGGGAATCTGACTCATTTTACAGGCTTGCCAGTCATCAATCTGTAATCTGCCTAACTCTACTGCGCAAGTGTTGTCATGGTTGCTCCTCTGTTCCTCCTCATATGGTCTCCATCTACAGAGAACTCAGAAAAATCCACCCCTGAGAGGACAAGTTCTTTACAAATGAAAGTTTCTAGAACAGAAGAGACATAGTAGATTTATCTTGGCAACCTGTAGACACAAGACATGGGGAAATGGAAGAAGGGATTGAAGAAGATAGAGACATGGAGGAATGGATAAATTCAATCATTCATTGGATAAGTGAGTGATCCAATGAAAGAGATGGCTAATAGGATAAAATGTGCTGCATGCCCTCTGAAAGTCAGTCCAAATTGAGGGTAGATAAGGTTATCCACTAAGGAGGAAGCTTAGTCCATTTTGCCTTCTTTGTGCTCTAGACCCACCCAGGAGAGTGATGATGATGTTGAGGAGAAGAAGGGGCGAGGGTACTAGCATGCCCTGGTACAAGTTCTCACCCACATTGTATCCAAATCACCTGACCTGGCACAGGTGACCTACATGCTGGGCCCTGAATGGCAGTTTGACACCTACAACCTTACTAACCAAGTTTTTGAAGATGAAGGAACCAAAACTGCCCTGTTAAAGATGTCAGGATCCTTGCATGATGGGAGTCAGGCATCAATATCATACTGGTATCCTCGGGTCTGATGGGTTTGTGGGGTCTTTGCCACACTTCACCTAACATCACTGATTCCCTAGGTAACTGATTTTACGGAGCTCGGTACATTCATCATATCTGTGCATGTCACACACCAATGTGATTCAATGTACTACTAGTTTAGCCTGGGTGCGGGTGAGTCTGTTTATGAGTTTTATAGCCCAAATCCCACAGAACATGATCAATGACAAGGGAACAGTGTTTTTCAGTTAAGGCAGGCCAATTGTTTAAATGAACTCACAGGGGTTGAATGGCATGCATAAGACCTGTGAGAGTGCAAGACAGAAAGAATCCAGGCATGACAAAATAGGTAGTAGATAGAAGCCTGGAAAAAGTAAGTAGGTAGCCTGAGGTCCACCCCATTGCAGAAGAGCCCCTGAGAGGAGACACTTTTCTTTAGGCAGGAGGATCCGGGTCACTCAACATGCTCCAGTGGAGTTCATATACCCCGTGACTTCCAGATGGTATGAATTAAACCATTAATCAAATGAAACCCAATTTTCTTTGCTTCTGAGTACACCTTTGTGACCCTTCATGATCACTCTCTATCCTCTTAAGTCCCAACACCTCGATGTCACGTCTTTCCATATGACATGTTTTTTCCTCACGCATTATCCCTCTCTGAGATCCTACATCTTTTTGGCCACTCTCCTCTGTTTCCTAAACAGCCATCTTGTCCGCTTCCACACACTGCATCTCCTTTCGTCATGCTGATGATGGTCTTGGGAGTGTTTGTGGGTTTTCCTTAAAGGGAAATCATTGGTCACACAAATGCATGAAGCAGATCCTATCTCTGCCCTGTACCTGACATTTTTAAGATAAACTGTCTATTCTCTCTATATATTCACAGGGAAATTCACATTGCTTGCACAGATTAACTAGCAGCATGATTTACCACTCCATCAAAGGCAAAGCAAAGAAATCATGGACATGTTGTTGAATGCTGGTGATGTTGTTGGGAGTGTTTTTGGGTTTTTTCTTATAGGGAAATCATTGGTGACACAAATGCATGAAGCAGATTCTGTCTCTGCCGTGTATCCTGAAAGACTGAAAACAGTAAAGTAAAATAGGTTTTGTCACATACTGGTAAATTATGGTGCTATGTCCAAATAGGTGTGTTGCAGGAGCTCCTTCTATTCCTTCAGGCTATAGCTACTGAGATAAAGGCCATTGGGATGTGGTCTCTCTCTCTTTCAATAAGGAGCAACTGCCTTCAGCTTGTTCTCTTTCATGCACCTTTTCATCCAGCAACTAGGCTCCCCTCCTGATCCTGCAGATGGCTGTTGTCTGGCATGGTAATTTGTAAGTTTTCCCCCTTAAAAGAAATAACCATTTTATGAATCATAATTCTAAACTGGTGTGGGAGATTGTTTGTGAGTTACACCTTCTTGGTGATGAAAACAACCAGGGTGTGGAGGGGGATCTCAAATTTCATGTTGCAGAAGCCATTGCAGCATGAGTTGGAGGCTTCTTGTTCTCTGTAAGGAAATCAGTAAACATTGGGGACCAAAGAAAGATGCCCTGATTAATCAAGGCTAATCCTTTCAGACACCAATTTCTCCAGCAAGTTTCTGATTCTCCACAACCTTAAAAACCTCCTAGTGACCAAGTATTCAGAACCAAAATCCTGTATGTGGCATATCACATACAATCATAGTGAGTACACCAATCTGTTTTTTCATGTACATCATTTTGTCCCTGCAGAAACATTTGTATTTCCAATAAAGATAACTTGCTGCCACTTTGGGGTCCTGAAATTCCTCTAAGGTGGTGGTGGGGCATTGTTACATAACTCGCTGTGTTGTTAGGAGACCTTGATGGGACAGCAATTGCTCCAGAAATTAAAGGCAGTTAGGTACCAACCTGTGTTTTATAGTTTGCTGGACACTTGGGTTGTGTATAGCTAATCTATGGAAGGATGGATTTGCTAATAAAGGTTGGCAGCACACATGAAGGCAGGCAGTCTTACCTTTTTAAATGACCCATTTTGAGGCCTTACATAAGGCTCCTCTATTCTCCTCATCTTTTTTTCTTTATCTGATTAGGACAAAAATTAAAACTCAATGTCATGAAAGTGAACACTGAATGAGTTATCTATGTGAGATCACAGTGACCGAGCTCATGGGAATCCGACTCATTGCAGGATATGAGATTTAGTCAGTAAGGGCTAGAGATAATGGGTCAAGCAATGTTTTAAAGAATACAGTTTGTGTGTCGTTATTTTGGGGCATGAACTAGCCAGGCAGCCATGAGCCCGGCTGTGGGTAGAGGCCCTCAGCTCACCACTACAACACACAAGTCCTCCCCCTTTCACTCTGCATCAATGGGTATTTATAGTTTGGATGAAGAGTTCTCCTGGGCATCCCCCCTCAGCTCCTCTGACTCAGTCTTCAACCACACCAGTTTCACTCAAGCCTCAAGAGATCACCCAAGAACAAGAAAGAGACAATTACCAAGAGGGAAAAGGTATACCACAAAGTACACTTCCCAGTGGGTCAAAGTTGATGTTGTTCAAATATCTCAGGCTAGAGTATTGCTCAGTGCTAGACACTGGTGGCACATGCTTGTAATCCTAGCACTTGAGAGACTGAGGGGAAAGGATCCTGAGTCCCCGGCCAGCCTCGGCTGCATATTATGTTCAAATATAGACCTCAGAAAAACTTTAAAACAAACAAATAATAAACATATGAGGTACTTCTCAGGAGGGGAAGCCCAAAGACCATTAAGTACCTGAAGAAACTTCTCAAGAAACGGCAATTAGAAACAAAATAGAATTGAAAAGAAACTACTGCTGGAAAACACCATTCTGGATCTCAATGCCTGAGTCCGGTAGGAAACTCAGACAACCCCCTCATTTTCTCTGGCTTATCACTCCCAATACTAAACAGGCAAACTTGGCATACACCTGGTACCTCAACAAGGGCAGTTTTCTGAAGAGACAGAGAAAATGTGTGCAAAACATCCTTCCATACTCCAACTCCAAACATTCTCATGCCCCACTAAAAGAAAAAGGCCTTTTCTTTGATTCTTCAGGAAAGGGAGGAAGTCTATTCTCTTAGTCCAGTGTGAGAAAAAAGATAAATGAAAATATAAGAGGGCTCAACAGGCAAAGTTGTTTGCCATCAAGGCCTGGCAAACTGAGTTTGGTCCCTGTAACTTGCATAAAGTAGAAGAAAACCAACACCATAAAAATGTCTCCTGATTCCTTCAGGGTTCCTGCTTCATGAAATGTTCCAGACATTCTGCAGGACACAGAAGAAAGTGACTGACAAACTGCCAATAGAGGCAAAACAGTCTTGCAAATTCACTGCTTCATGGAAAAGTCTGCCAGATACTATGGGCCTGTAGGCTGAAGAAGGATTTCCCAATGTTACAGAAGAACTTTGGGTTACTGTCCAGGCAGCAAGATATCTCTGTCAAGTTTTAGAAGTTGCTTATAATGCTTATAATATATATTTCTTTTCTCTAGTAGTCTCCGAATCTGCTTTGCTGTTTCTTAATCATATAATATTAAGCAATTTGGGTCGTAAAATGGTATTTTGATTAATGTGGTGGTTTGAAAGAGAATAGTTCCATAAAAGCTCCTATATTTAAATGCTTGATCCCTAGTTGGTGGAACAATTTTGAGAAAGATTAGATGTGACCTCGTTGGACAGGTGTTTCACAGGAGGTGGACTTTGAGATTTCAGAAGCCTAAGACAGGTCCAGCCCCTCCCTCCACCACCTCTGCTACCAACTTCTAAATCAGGTTAAAACTCCCAGCTACTCTCCAGTGTCATGCCTGTGTGCTGCCATGCCCCATGACGTGATGGTCATGGACTCACTCTCTGACCATGAGCAAGCCCCCAATTAAATGTTTTCTTTTATAAGCGGCCTTCATTATGGTGTCTCTCTACAATAAAAAAGTAACTATGATAAAGTTGTTACATGGTATTGCTGTGACAGGACTGGTCAAGCTGCTTGTTAGAGGAATGTTGACTTGGGAACTCTGCATGAGGGAAGTGGTTGAATGTTTTAAGTGGGGCTGTAAAAATGCTATAAGAGCTTTGAAGACAGTAGTAGTTAGAGCATTGTGGAATATAGAGGCCCAGTTCAAGTAGTTTCAGGGTGAAACAGTATTAGAAACTGGAATAAAGTGAACCCAAAGTAAAACATATAGATCCTCCTGGAAACTGGAAGCAGACAAGAGCACTAGGAAAAAGTTGGGAAGGTGGGGATAGGGTGGGAGGAAGGGGAGGTTGGAGAGAGAAGGGAGAAGGGAAGAATTAGGGAGAGCTTGGGAGAGTGGGATGGATGCAATGGAGGAAGGGTAGCTATAGGAGCAGGTAAGACAATATCTTAATTAAGAGAGCCATTTTAGGGTTGGCAAGAAACTTGGCTCTAGAAGGATTCTCAGGTGTCCACGGGGATATCTCCAGCTAGGTCCTTGGGCAGTAGATGAGAGGGTGCCTGAACTGGCCTTGTCCCATACTCACACTGATGATTATCTTGAATATCACCAGAGAACCTTCATCCAGCGATGCATGGAGATAGAGACAGAGACCCACATCAGAGCATTAGACTGAGCTCCTAAGATCCAGTTGAAGAGCAGAAGGAGGGAGAAGATGAGTAAGGACATCAGGACCAGGCGGGGTTGGTCCACCCACTGAGACAGTGTGCCTGAGCTAAATCCAGCTGGAGGCATGGGGGCTGACAGAGAAGCCAATGATAATGGCACTGAGATTTGACTCTACTGCATATACTGGCTTTTGTGGATCCTAGTCTGTTTGAATGCACACCTTCCTAGGCCTGGATGGAGGGGGGAGGGCCTTCCCAAAGGGCTGGGTACCCTGCCCTCTCAGGTGTGGGGGAGAGGGGGGAGAGTGAGTGGGGAAGTAGGAGGGAAATGGGAGGAGGGGAGGAAGTGCAAATTTTGAATGGTATTATTTTTAAAAAAATATTTAAAAAGAAACTGGAATAAAAACAATTTTTGTAATGTTTTAGCCAAGAATGTGGCTGCTTTTGGCCCTAGTCCTAAGAACCTGCTTGAGGCTAAATTGAAGAGTTTTGGAACAATATTATTGGCAGAGATTTCATTCAAGACAGTATTGACTCATGGTTATTAGTAATCATTCTTAATGCAGCTCTAAAATGAAAAAGTGCTAAGCAAGTGTTCTACCACTGACCTAAAACCCCAACTACTGGCTCCAAAGCTACAAAGAAACACTGTCCCCCCAAAAAAAAAGGAAGTAAGGAAGGAAGAAAGAAAGAAAGAAAGAAAGAAAAGTACAAACAGGGCAAATGGAAATACAAATGCACAATCTGAGGAGAAAAAGGAAGACCAGGAAATAAAATGCCTACACCTAGGTTTGTGCTGAAAGAGGTACAGAGAATTGGAATGAAGGTAAAGATCCCACCTAGCTAACCATGAAACCTGTAAAAAGAAAATCCCTAGAGAATCTACTCCAAAAACAAAGTAAAGCTTATTCAACAAAGGAAAACACCAAGAGTTCAAAGTTTATACAAATGGAATCCAATGAGAGAGCCATATTCCATTCAAAATGTACAACAATACTTGCCTGACTTTAGAATCCAAAATACTGGAGTTAAGAAGTTGTGAAATCTTCCTCATTAGTTCAGAAAAAAATGTTACAGCCCTGAAGGCATGTGGCATGCAGGCCCATAGAGGCCATCATATAAAGCTGAGAACATGATGCTTGGATTTGTACTAAAGATCCAAGATGTAGGAGACTCCAGAGTCACAGTGATGCACTAACCCTCTGAAACTGTAAAATGCTTTCTTTTATAAGTTAACTTGGTATCGTGCTCTCTCTCTCGCTCTCTCTCTCTCTCTCTCTCTCTCTCTCTCTTTCTCTCCCCCCACCCCATGTGTGGAAATAAATGTAAAAAACTTCTAGTTCTTTAATTTATTACCAACATAGTAAAGATTACAGTTTAAGTTTTTGTAAAACAATGTACTCAAGGTGGGGCTGAGAAGATAGCTTTGCACTGAGTACTTGCTGCTCTTCTAGGAGACCTATGTTTGGATCACAGCAGCCCCATGAGTAAGTTCATGTACATGTAACTCCAGTTCCATGATATCTGAACTCTTCTCACCATGCCAAAAGACACCAGCACATACCTGGTACATACTCAAGACACACATACAAATAAAATAAATCTTTATTAAAATAATCTTTTTAAAAAATAATAAAGGCTATTCTTCTGCAACTTGTGTTGGACTTTAAAACACAGCTTGCTCCAATACTGAGGGGACTTAAGAGGTGAGTGAACAGTCACATGGCAGGACGCCCCACTCTCTAGGACCTCCCAAGTGGGACAAAACTCCAAGCCCCTGCCCAACTCCCTCGGCTTTTCTAGCCAGCCAGCAGGGAGTTTGCTGTGACTAGGTTCCCCTCAAACCCAATCCCACCCATGGGACACCCCCCAAGGTACTAGCCACACGCTGCCTAAGAGCTGAAAGCTTGCTTTAATACTGAGGGGACCAAGAGCTTGCTACAACACTGAGGGGATTAAGAGAGCACCAAGAGAGCAAACCAGGAAAGAAGACCTAGAGAGCAGGCGTATAGAGACCTCAGAAGCTTCTGAGACAGACAGTGACAGTAAAGCTTATCAAGAAAAACTCCCAAACACTCAGACAGCCACTTCAAGGACTGGACCAAGACACAAAAACACTGCAGGTCTCATTTGAAGGACTAGATGTGTAGGCGCCAAAGTAAGAATCCCTCCAACAACCTAAAAAACAACATGGTAACACCAGAACCCAGGGGTCACACAACAGGAAGACTTGATAATCCTAACCCAAAAGAAGTAGAAGAAAACAACTTTAAACTCTTCAACTGGACTCTGGGAGCTCAGTCCAGTGCTCCAATGTGGATCTCTGCCTCTGTTGCCATTAGTTGCTGGATGAAGGTTCTATGGTGATATTTATGATAATCATGAGTCTGGATAGAGGGCAACTAAAGATCTGGCCGCCTCACCTCTATTGCTTAGGGTCTTAGTCATGCCACCACGCCTTAGCTCACTTAACCAACTGACTTCCCTTTCAAGTGATGCTGTGTGGAATAAACTTACAGAAAACAGAAATAACAAGTTGTGGCTATAGCACAGGTATACTGAAGTAGAATCTAATGTGTCAAATCAGAGATGCAGCCCTACAAATGGATATAAGTAAAGCTAAAAGACCACTTTTTCAAACAAACAAAAAACCTGATGCCCTCCCTTTCAAAGTGATTAGCTGTAAACAAAACGCTTATGTCAGCACTCAGCCTGGATCTACACTGCATCATGTAGGAAAAAAAGGTCTATTAAACACCTCTTGGTACTATTAGTAGTACAAAAATGAAAGCCAAGTCCTAATAATGTACTGTTTGCTGATAATAGTTAAAAGATATAAATACATAAAATATCATAAATAACAGTCCCACCTAGTGTGACTCAAAAAGAACAAATAATAATCCCAATCTAATTATGGAAACATCTCCAAATAGTACAAGTTATGAAAAGTAAGCAGCCCTACCTAGTGTGACTCAAAAAAAACAAATAAAATTCTTAATCTAATTATAGAAATATCAACAAGATGTATAACCCCAGCAGCACAGACATTGAGGGCACACTGAATAAATGGGACCTCCTGAAACTGAGAAGCTTCTGTAAAGCAAAGGACACTGTCATTAAGACAAAAAGTCAGCCTACTGACTGAGAGAAGATCTTCACCAACCCCGCAACAGACAAATGTCTGATCTCCAAAATATATAAAGAACTCAAGAAACTAGAAGTTAAATATAATTAACCCAATTAGAAAATGCGGCACTGAACTGAACAGAGAATTCTCAACAGAAGTTTAAATGGCCAAAAGATACTTAAGGTCATGCTCAACCTCCTTAGTGATCAGAGAAATGCAAATCAAAACAACTTTGAGATATCATCTTACACCTGTCAGAATGGCTAAAATCAAAAACACCAAGAATAGCCTTTGCTGGAGAGATTGTGGAGAAAGGGGTACCCTCATCCATTGCTGGTGGGACTGCAAACTTTTGCAACCACTTTGGAAATCAGTGTGGCGGTTTCTCAGAAAAATTGGGATTAACTTACCCCTGGACCCAGCAATACCACTCTTGGCAATATACACAAAAGATGCCCTATCATATGACAAAAGCATTTGTTCAAGACAAAAGCATTTGTTCAACTATGTTCATAGCAGCATTATTTGTAATAGCCAGAACCTGGAAGCATCCTAGATGTCCTTCAATGGAAGAATGGATGAAGAAAGTGTGGAATATATATACATTAAAGTATTACTCAGCGGTAAAAAACAATTAATCTCTAAATTTGCATGCAAATGGATGTAAATAGAAAATACTATCCAGAGTGAGGTAACCCAGACTCAAAAAGAAGATCATGGGATGTACTCACTCATCATTGGTTTCTAGCCATGGATAGGGGCCACTGAGTCTATAATTTATGATCCTAAAGAAGCAAACAAGAGGGTAAACCCAAGGAAAAACATATAGTTATCCTCCTGGCTATGGGAAATAGACAGGATTGCGGGGCAAAAATTTGGAATATTGGGGGTGGGGTGGGATGGGGGTGAGGGGAGTTGGGAGAGAAAAGTGTGAAGGAGAGGATGTGAGGAACTTGAGGAAACGGAATGATTGGGGAAATAGGAAGTTTGTATTGGGGAGCAGGGAACTCATATCTTAGTTAAGGGAACCACATAAGGGTTGGCAAGAGACTTGAGCTTGGAGTGGCAACCAGGTGTCCAGGGCAATGTCCCCAGTTAGTTCCTTGGGCACCAGAGGATAGGGAATCTGAAATGAACCTATCCTATAACCATAGTGGTGAATATCTTGCATATCAACATAGAAACTTCATCTAGCAATGGATCGAGAGAGAGACCGAGACCCACACTGGAGCACCGGACTGAGCTCCCAAGGTCCTAATGAGAAGCAGAAAAAGGAAGAACATGAGCAAGGAAGTCAGTACCACGAGGGGTGCACCCACCCACTGAGACAGTGGGGCCGATCTATTGGGAGCTCACCAAGGCCAGCTGACTGTGACTGAAAAAGCATGGGATAAAACAGGACTCTCTGAACATCGCGGACAATGAGAGTTGATGCTAGAGGCCAAGGACAGTGGCACGGAGTTTTGATCCTACTTTATGTTTTGGCTTTGTAGGAGCATAGACAGTTTGGATGATCACCTTTCTAGACCTGGATGGAGTGGGGAGGACCTTGGAATTTCCACAGGGCAGGGAACCCTGACTGCTCTTGGGACTGGAGAGGGAGGAGAAGAGAAGTGGTGGTAGGGGGAGGGGGACGATGGAGGGGGAGAGAAATGGGAGGCAGGGAGGAACCGAAAAAACCTAACCAAGGAGTCCAACAATGACCACAATATCTCTGACAACTAGAGACCTTTCACCAGCGCAACTCGAAGAAGGCAAACACACAAAATTTACTACTAAAAAAAATGACCGGAGTTAACAACCACTGGTCATTAATATCACTTAATGTCAATGGACTCAACTCACCTATAAAAAGGCACAGACTAAGAGATTGGATACGAAAACAGGAGCGAACATTCTGCTGTTTACAAGAAACACACTTCAACCACAAAGACAGACACCTACTCAGAGTAAAGTGTTGGGATAATGCTTATCAAGTAAATTGACCTAACAAACAAGCAGGTGTGGCCATACTAATTTCTAACAAAGTTGACTTCAAACTTAAATCAATCAGAAGAGATGGAGAGGGACATTTTCTACTCCTAACAGAAACAATTCATCAGGATGAAGTCTCAATCCTGAATATCTATGCCCCTAATATAAAGCACCCACGTATGTAAAAGAATCATTGCTAAAACTCAAGGCAGCAATCAAACAGAAGACATTAATAGTAGGAGACTTTAACACTCCTCTCTCAGCAATGGACAGGTCAGTTAGACAGAAAACTAAGAGAGAAATAAGAGAATTAATGGAGGTAATAAATCAAATGGACTTAACAGACACCTATAGAATATTCCACCCAAAATAGGAAAGAATATACCTTCTTCTCTGCAGCTCAAGGAACCTTCTCGAAAATTGACCACATACTCGGTAACAAAGCAAACATCCACAGTTACAAAAAAATATCTGTAACCACCTGTATCTTATCAGATCACCATGGATTAAAGCTAGAATTCAAGAACAATGCTACCCCCAGAATGCCTACAAACTCATGGAAACTGTACAGTCATCTACTGAAAGCAAGTTTTTCATTTCTAAGACTTTGGAGTTACTAACCTGTGAATGAACTAAACACAGAAAATTCAATTAAAAGAACCTTTCATTGAAGCCAGAGAGATGGCTCAGAGGTTAAGAGTACATAATGGCGTTTCCAGGGGACCCTGGTTTGGCTCCCAGCACCCAATTGGAGGCTAGCAATCATCACTCCAGTTCCAGAGGCTCCAGTACCCTCTTCTGCACTTTGGGCACTTCACCCAGAATATACATCCAGGTAAAACAGTAACACATAAAATAAAAATAAAATCAATCTATAAAATAAACCAAGTTCTCTGGTCTGAAGATGAAGCTAAGAATTTGTCTAGTGTGTATAAGATCGAGGGTCTACCCTAAAAATGAAGAAAAATATCCAGTCTGCTTTGTTGGACATAGTGGGTCATATCAATAATCCTAACATTTGAGAGGTTGAGGCAGGGGATGCTTAGTTTGGAGGCAGGGTATGCACAAAAGGTTCAAGTACAGCATGATATACAACATCCTTCAAGCTGTTGCCAGGCAGCAGTTCCTCCTGGCTCTGGGCACCAATGGAGACCTGACGTGAGGCAACATTCATCTTCTTGATAGGACCTCCTCGAAGGACCAGTGTGGTCCACGATAGCACAAGAGGCTATGTTGGTGTTAGAGGTTCATGCTGCTTTACCAGACAGAGATGAAGCCTGAGATCCACATGGACCTACACAGTCTGTGCTACTTTCCAATGCCTTGGTGATGTCCTCAGGCTCTGCTGTCTTGGTGCACCAAGCCCGTGTGAGTGGCATGTGTAACCACCTGAGACCATGTGTGAGGGACACGGTCCATGCAGTCTCTAGGGTTCTGATATGACCAACAGCCAGGTTGATGTCTGTGGTCCAAGTTACCACCAAAGACCATGAGGAAGCCCATGGTCAGAGTTGATGTCTGAAGCCATGTTAATGTCTGTGAGTATGGGAGAGCCTGCTCTGCCCCTCAGTGCAGGCAATACAGGCAGTAGAATGGGTGCAGGACATCAATTCCAGCCCCATCCCAGCCACTGCAAAGTTTCCTCAGCTGATGGATGGTTTCTGGCATGGATATAGGCTGAGAAAGACTCATTTCCTTTGGGAACTTGTCCACAAAGAATTTTACCATTTCAGTGAATATACAGTCAATACAAAATAGATTTGTCTTTTTTGAAGTGGGGAGATCATGGTGGACAGGAAATAGATACGGGAAGACTGGGAGGTGAGCACCATGGAGGCATAAAATGTGAGATTCCCAAATAATCAATAAAAATGTAAACAGAAGAAAAAGAAGGAAATGAGAACCCTCTGAGACTCTGTCTCATATATCCTGACAATTTCTCCCCTCTTATCAACAAACTTTGTAAATTAAAAAATTTGTAAAATAAAAAAAAATTGAGCAGCAAGAAAACTGAGCTTCCAGGACCCAGTTTACTGTAGTGTAAAAAAAATAAAATTCCTTAACAAGCCGAGGGTAGGATATTTAATAAAAAAATACAAAGATGGCCCAAGAGATTCTTTTCAGAATTCACTTTAATAATAAACCCCTAGCTTACTTTAATAAGCCTATAACAAGAACAGATTCTAGGCCATGATGTCCAAAGCATGACAGCTGACAGCTGATAAAACACTAAAGGCTTAATTTTCCTACCCTAGCAATCTGCCAGAATTTAACTTATTGAAAGAGGCCAATGTCTTTTTTTTTGTTCTAATGATGATAGTGCATACTTTCATTTTTTTCAATTTTACTCAGATTTATTAAAGTATAACCAACAGATAAATTTACAGGGTAAAAGTCTTAATGCAGATAAACATTACAAAATGTCTAAGTTGAAGTAACCAACTATCATCTCACTTACCTATCACATTTTATTGCTGACATTTAAGATCCACACTCTTTGCAATTTTCAAGTATGTGTTTCTCTTATTCCTTAAAAAGACTACATTTTTTAGCTTTATAATTCTCGGCTACAATACTTTTACAGTGATTTCTGATCTTCAATAAGGAAAGTCCTGGATCTTGTCATGAACGTATTTAGCATACATGGATTCAATATAGGCCCTGCTGAACCATTCTGATTTAGATGGTGTCATGAATCTCACCACACAAACCCCTTAAAGATGAAATGAGCACACACCGCATGCAGATTTTGGTGTTTTCTCAATCTTCTTTGTATGAAAGTAAACAATTCTATTACAAGGGTTTTCTATTCCATTCTATTACAGCATAGTTTTGTCAGAGGCAGTTTGTAGAAACTGTGATGGTACATCAATCACTGAGCCATTCTAAAGAGCTACATTATTGTTTATAGCAATTGTGATGTATAATAGACCTCTAGAACATACTCAGCCTAACTAAAACTTTGTACCCTAGGAATAATATCTTTCTATCTCCTCTCCCAGGCAGCCTCTGATAACCACCATTTAGCCTCTGTCTCTGAGTTCAACTTTTTATATTGTATTTATAAGTTAAAACAATCAGTATTTCCATGTCTTTCAGTTCTAGGCTTATTTCATTTATTATAATGTCTTCCAGATTAGATCACATAAAATGATGGGATTCCCTTCATTAAGTATGAGTTGTCTTCCACTGTGTGTATACATGCATGCTTGTAAACACCATGCTATCGTTATCTATTGCTGATCATCTTGTTTCTACTTTTAAATTTCTAAGGGATCTCCATACTATTTTCCATAATGACTGTACCAAGCCATAATTCCACCAACAGCCTATAGAGATTGTTATTATGTCTTTACCAAAATGACTTTGTCTTTTTTTTCTTTTCTTTTATTCTTTTTTTTTGGGGGGGGGGTTAATACTGCAAGGTGATCTTGAGCTCAGTATGCACTATTTGGCAACGGTACACTTACCTAGGCTGAACTCCTAGTTCTCCCACTTCAGCCTTCCAAGAGCTGGAATTAAGGTGTGCACCACAAGCTTTACTTCTTTTGTCTTTTCCACAATGACCCTCTGAACATAGAAGAGGCAATAACATGATATCTCACTGTGGTTTTGCTCTCATTACTCTAATGATTAGTGATATCAAGTATTTTTTCATAGAACTTTTAAAAAGAAGCCACTTTCTGATTCATTACTAGTATCACATATAAGTACTTATAGTTTAAAACTGACTTAAAAATTTCAAACAAAATAAAGCCCTTACTTAGAAAGACGTTCTTCCTCTAGAATTATGCAAGAAACATTTGGCAATTCCCTGCTCCATACAAATGGTGTTTTCTAGTTGAAAAAATAATCCTGATACATGATTGCAAAGAACAGTGTCTTGCAGGCAACTCTATCTTGAGAAGTCTATACCCACCCTTACTACTGTGTGTACAACTGCCCCTTTCCTTAACACACACATACACACACACATGCGTGTGTTTATTGATATTAAACCATTTCCTCAAAAAATAAAAAAAAATAAAAAAACCCCAACCTTTCAGGAAAAAACAATTCTGCTCATCCTTAATTTAAAAATAATTGAAGAAAAAAAAAAGTAGTAGGTAGAGGTCAGTGGTGAAGTACCTGAGTGCAAGAAGCCCTGAGTGATATATAAAACAAATGAGCACATGAAAAATGTTAAACATCATTAACAACAAGAACTAAAATGAAAACTACAATGAAGCCTGATGCAGTAGCTCAAATAGAGGCAGGAGAACATCAGGAGGACAAGAGCAGCCTCAGTTACCTAAGAACCAGTTGGAAAAAACAAAACACAAAACAGGTACAATGAAAAACTGTCACATATATAAAAGACTAACCAAATTTCTAAAGATGGCAACGCCAAATGCTAGTAATGATATGAAAGAATTAGAACTTTTAGGCAAGCAAGTTGGTTACTACAACACTAGCAATTCTACACATAGATAAGTTAAAAGAATCAAAAAGAGATGTTCAGCCAGGCGGTGGTGGCACACAGCTTTAGTCCCACCACTCATGAGACAGAGGCAGGTGGATCTCTGTGAGTTAGAGGCCAGCTTGGTCTACAAGAGGTAGTTCCAGGACAGTTTCCAAAAGCTACAGAGAAACCATGTCACGAAAAGAACAAAAAAACAAATTTAAAAAACAAAAGAAAAGCATATGTTAAAAGACAAATCTATATGTATATGTTTATATAAGAGCTTTATTTATAATAGCCAAGACACAGAGACAACCAAGATGTCTTCATGAGTAAATGATAAAAGGTGGTACAGTTATACTGTGGCAAGCTACTTGGCAATTAAAAAAAGTACACTGTTGCTACATTATAACAAAAGGATAAACCTCAGCGCTAAGTGGAAAAAGTAAATCCTAGAATGTTAGGTAGGGTATATAAGTTATGGTTCTTTGAAAACCTGATACAAAAACACATGACTGGTTGTCAGGTTGAAAGAGAAAATACAGGCAGAGGGAAATGGGCCAAGATAAAAAAAAGGTACGCTGAGCATTCCTAGTGAGCATGAAGAATGTCGTTTTGATTATCAGGGTACAATATCAATACTGTGGACCTGACATTGTAGTTTTATAAGATGTTATCAATGGGGAAAACTGAGTAAAGAGTACAGAGGACTCCCTATATTATTTTGTTTAACTACATGCAAATTTATAGTCATCTAAAAATGATTCAAATCCTAAAAGATACATTCACTCAGATACACATCTATTTTAAATGTTTTCTTGCCAGTGGGTCTCATTGTGTACCCCAGACTACCTTAGAACTTGATACACAGAGCAGGCTGCATACAAATTTGAGTTTCTCCTGCCTCCAATTCCCAAGTTCTGGGATGACAGGCTTGCACCACCATGAATATCTGAATGCTTTCAATTATATTTCCTTTGGACTTCAAGAGCTGTTCTCACCCCATCTTCTTCTTTGTTTCTCCAAGGCTCATGGTCTCCACTGACCACCCTTCTTTACCAATGTCATAAAGTCCTTCACCTCAAACAAACCGTAACATTCAGCCAGCTCTATTATTACCAAATGTGCTCCATAAAAGCCACTCCTTAAATCAAAGTCCATATGAAAACCAATCAGGTCCAGAGTCTGTTTTTTATACATCCATATTGCTTGACAAGATCACATTCCACACAGAACCTTTTGAAGTTTACTGTTTACTCACATCAGAGCTTCCCCAGGAAAGACATTGTTTTCACAGCAATGATGCTTGCTCACTTACTTGACTATTTCACCAAATAATGTGTGTTTCAAAGTTCTAAATTACAGGAAATAGGAGGAAGAATTTTTAAAAATGGCAAGCACAAATGTAAATAAACAAGTAAAGACACAACTTTCAAAATAGAAAAAAATACAAATTTTAAAAGTACAGATGCTGCCTGGAGTGGTGAGACAAGCCTCTAATCCCAGCACTTGGGAGTCAGAGGCTGGTGGATCTCTGCATTCCAGGAGAGCTTGGTCTACAGAGCAAGTTCCAGGAGAGCCAGGACTATACAGAGAAACCCTGCATCAAAGACACCCAAAAGAATAACAATAATACAGATGCTGCCAATAAAAAGAATGAAACTAGACAGGCAATATGTATGAAGAAACTGATATTCTACTCTGTAATACCAGAAAAACAAACATGCTTGAGATCATATCAGGTCAATAAAACCCCCTACAAAACCAGGTATATTAAGTCTATTCTTCTGCAATTTTAACAGCAACAACACCAACAACAACAACAAAAAATATGTAAAGTGAGGGCAGCAAGTAAAAGAACTTGCTGCACATGCCTAATGAACTACATTCAATCACCAGAATCCACATGAAGGTGGAATGGGAGAACATACTCCGCAAACTTGCACTCTGACTCTACACACACAACAAAGCACACAAACGTATGCACACACATACACACAAAAAAGTAACTTTTTAAAAATTTTATATAAAGCAATACTTTAATTAAAGTGATCCTATTTGACAAACAAACATCATTACTTATCTAACATACAATGTAACAATTACATGGAGTCTTAAACTCCAAAAGAATGGAAATATTCACTGGTCCAAGACACCAGGCCTCTCCTGGCTCCATTTGAAGGAAAAGATGGGCAGGCGCCAATGCAAGAATTCCCCCAACAACTTGAAAAGCAACGTGACATCACCAGAATCCAGGAATCCCGAAATGAGAAGTGTACACCCTAATCCAGAAGAATTAGAAGAATTCGACTCAAAAGTGAATTTTATGAAAATAATAGAGGACCATAAAAAGGAGGTGAAAAACTGCCATAATCAATTAGAGATTACCAACAAAAAGGTAGAGGAAATGAATAAATCCCTCAAAGATACCCAAGAAAACCAAGAGAAACAAGAGAAAGAAATCAAACAGGTAAGGGAAACAGTTCAAGACTTGAAGTGCAAGTAATAAAGCAAACACAAACCGAGGGAAGGATGGATATGGAAAATTTGGATAAAGGAAGAGGAACTACAAAGACAAGTACCACCAACAGATTACCAGAGACAGAAGAAAGAATCTCAGACACTGAAGATACCATAGAGAAAATAAACTCTCTGATCAAATAAAACATCATAACCAACAAATTTTCATCACAAAACATTCAGGAGATCTGGGACACAATAAAAAGACCAAACCTAAGAATAATAGGGATGGAAAAAGGAGAAGAAGTACAGCTCAATGGTCCAGAAAATATATTTAATAAAATTATAGAAGAAAACTTTCCTGACCTTAAGAAATATATTCCTTTGAGTTTCCAAGAAGCATACAGAACACCAAATCGACTGGATCAAAAAAAAAAAAAAAAAAAAAAAAACATCTCCTCGTCATATAATAATTAAAACACAAAACATTCAGAATAAAGAAAGAATATTAAGAGCTGCAAAGGAAAAAGGTCAAGTTACCTATAAAGGTAAACCTATCAGACTTACACCTGATTTCTCAATGGAAAACATGAAAGCCAGAAGGTCCTGGATAGATGTGCTGCAGAAATGAAGAGACCATGGGTGCAAGCATAGACTACTATACCCAGGCAAGCTTTTGTTCACTATAAATGGAGAAAACAAAATTTTCCAGGATTAAAATAAATTTAAACAATACGTAGCCACAAATCCAGCCCTACAGAAAGTAATAGAAGGAAAATCACAAACCAAGAAGTCCAACAATGCCCACAATAACTCAGACATCTAATGACCCTTCATCAGCACAACTTGAAGAAGGAAAACACACAAACTCTACTACCAAAATAAAGAAAGAGAGAAAGGGAAAAATGACCAGAGTTAAAACCACAAGTCATTAATATCACTTAATATCAATGGACTCAACTCACCTATAAAGAGGCACAGGCTAAGAGATTGGATTCGAAAAGAGGATCCAACATTCTGCTGCTTAGAAGAAACACACCTCAACCACAAAGACAGACATCTACTCAGAGTAAAGGGCTGGGAAAAGGTTTATCAAGCAAACGGACCTAAGAAACAAGCAGGTGGGACCATACTAATTTCTAAGAATGTTGACTTCAAACTAAAATCAATCAAAAGAGATGGAGAGGGACATTTTTTACTCGTAACAGGAACAATTCACCAGGATGAAGTCTCAATCCTGAATATATATGCCCCTAATATAAAAGCACCCACTTATGTAAAAGAAACGTTACTAAAACTCAAGGCAGTCATCAAACCACACACTCTAATAGTAGGAGATTTCAACACTCCTCTCTCACCAATGGACAGGTCAATCAGACAGAAACCTAGCAGAGAAATAAGAGGATCAAGAGAGGTAATGAATCAAATGGAATTAACAGACATCTATAGAACATTCCACTCGAATAAGAAAGAATATACCTTCTTCTCTGCAGCTCATGGAACCTTCTCAAAAATAGACCACATACTCGGTAACAAAGCAAACTTACACAGTTACAAAAAAATATCGGTAACCACCTGTGTCTTATCAGATCACCATGGATTAAAGTTAGAATTCAACAACAATGCTATCCCCAGAAAGCCTATGAACTCATGGAAACTGGACAGTCAACTACTGAACCACACCTGGATCAAGGAAGAAATAAAGAAAGAAATTAAAGTCTATCTTGAATTCAATGAAAACGAATACTCAACATACTCAAACCTATGGGACACTCTGAAAGCAGTGCAAAGAGGAAAGTTCATAGCATTAAGTGCCCACTTAAAGAACACTGAGAAAGAACACATTGGAGACTTAAGAGCCCACATGAAAGCTTTAGAAAAAAAAAAGCAGACTCACCTAGGAGAAGTAGAAGACTGGAAATAATCAAATTGAGGGCTGAAATCAACAAAATAGAAACACAGAAAACAATCCAAAGAATCAAGGAAACAAAAAGCTGGTTCTTGGAAAATCAATAAGATTGATAAACCCGTATCCAAACTAATCAAACGGCGGAGAGAGAATATGCAAATTAACAAAATCAGAAATGAAAAGGGAGACATAACCACAGACACAGACGAAATTCAGAGAATCATTAGATTTTACTAAAAAAACCTGTATGCCACAAAATTGGAAAATGTGATAGAAATGGACACTTTTTTAGATAAGTACCATATACCAAAGTTAAACCAGGACCAGATGAAAAATCTAAATACACCTGTTAGTCGCGAAGAATTAGAAGTTGTTATAAAAAACCTCGCCACAAAAAAAGCCCAGGTCCAGACGGCTTCAATGCAGAATTCTACCAGAACTTCCAAGAAGACCTAATACCTATACTCCTTAATGTATTTCACAATATTGAAAAAGAGAAGTGATTGCCAAATTCCTTTTATGAGGCTGAAGTTACTCTGACACCAAAACAACACAAAGACACAGCCAAGAAAGAGAACTACAGGCCAATCTCACTCATGAACATCGACGCAAAAATACCCAATAAAATACTGGAAAACCGAATCCAAGAACACATTAGAAAAATTATCCATTATGATCAAGTAGGCTTCATCCCAGAGATGCAGGGCTGGTTCAACATACGATAATCTATCAATGTAATCCATCATATAAATAATCTGAAAGAAAAAACCATATGATCATTTCATTAGATGCGGAAAAAGCATTTGACAAAATTCAACATCCCTTTATGATTAAGGTCTTAGAGAGATTAGGAATACAAGGGTCGTTCCTAAATATAATAAAAGCTATTTATAGCAAGCCATCAGCTAACATCAAATTAAATGGAGAGAAACTCAAAGCTATTCCACTAAAATCAGGAACATGACAAGGTTGTCCACTCTATCCATACCTCTTCAAAATAGTGCTTGAAATTCTAGCAATAGCAATAAGACAACATAAGGGGATCAAAGGGATTCAAATTGGAAAGGAAGAAGTTAAACTTTCATTATTTGCAGACGATATGATAGTGTACATAAGCGACCCCAAAAACTCCAGCTAAGAACTCCTTCAGCTGATAAACACGTTTAGTAGTGTTTCAGGATACAAGATCAATTCCAAAAAATCAGTTGCCCTCCTATACACAAAGGATAAGGAAGCAGAGATGGAAATCAGAGAAGCATCACCCTTCACGATAGCCACAAATAGCATAAAATATCTGGGCGTAACTCTAACCAAGGAAGTAAAGGATCTATTTGACAAGAAATTTAAATCTATGAAGAAAGAAATTGAGGAGGATACCAGAAAATGGAGGGATCTCCCTTGCTCTTGGATTGGGAGGATCAACATAGTAAAAATGGCAATTCTACCAAGGGCAATTTATAGATTCAATACAATCCCCATTAAAATCCCATCAATTTTCTTCACAGATCTTGAGAGGACAATAATTAACTTTATATGGAGAAACAAAAAACCCAGGATAGCCAAAACAATCTTATATAATAAAGGATCGTCTGGAGGCGTTACCATCCCTGACCTCAAACTCTATTACAGAGCCTCAGTATTGAAAACATCTTGGTATTTTCATAAAAACAGAGAAGTCGATCAATGGAACCGAGTAGAAGACCCTGATTTTAACTCACAAACATATGAACACCTAATTTTTGATAAAGGAGCTAAAAGTATCAATGGAAAAATGAGAGCATCTTCAACAAATTGTGCTGGCAGAACTGGTTGTCAACCTGTAGAAGAATGAAAATAGACCATGCACAAAACTCAAGTCCAAATGGATTAAAGACCTCAATATTCGTCTGAAAAAACTGAACCTGATAGAAGAAAAAGTGGGAAGTACTCAACAACATATGGGTACAGGAGATCACTTCCTACGTTTATTCCCTGCAGCACAGACATTAAGGACAACATTGAGTAAATGGGACCTCCTGAAACTGAGTAGCTTCTGTAAAGCAAGGACACTGTCACTAAGACAAAAAGGCAACCCACTGACTGGAGAAGATCTTCACCAACCCTGCAACAGAAAAAGGTCTAATCTCCAAAATATATAAAGAACTCAAGAAACTAGATGTTAAAATGATAATTAACCCATTAAAAATGGGGCATTGAACTGAACAGAGAATTCTCAACAGAAGAAATTCAAATGGCCAAAAGACTCTTAAGGTCATGCTCAACCTCCTTAGCGATAAGGGAAATGCAAATTAAAACAACTTTGAGATACCAATTACACCTGTCAGAATGGCTAAAATCAAAAACACCAAGGATAGCCTTTGCTGGAGAGGTTGTGGAGAAAGGGGCACACTCATTAGTTGCTGGTGGGAATGCAAACTTGTGCAACCACTTTGGAAATCCGTGTGGCGATTTCTCAGGAAATTTGGAAACAACCTACCCCAAGATCCAGTAATACCACTATTGGGAATATACCCAAGAGATGCACCATCAAATGACAAAAGTATCTGTTCAACTATGTTCATAGCAGCATTGTTTGTAATAGCCAAAACCGGGAAACAACCTAGATGCCCTTTAATGGAAGAATGAATGAAGAAATTGTGGAATATATACATATTAGAGTACTACTCAGCAGTAAAAACAATGACTTCTCGAATTTTGCGTGCAAATGGATGGAAATAGAAAACACTATCCTGAGTGAGGTATCCCAGACCCAAAAAGAGGAACATTGGATGTACTCACTCATAATCGGTTTCTAGCCATAAATAAAGGACATTGAGCATATAATTTGTGATCCTAGAGAAGCTAAATAAGAAAGTGAACCCAAAGAAAATCGTATAGTCACCTGCCTGGAGAGGGGAAGAAGACAAGATTGCAGGGCAAAAACTGGGAACTTGAGGGTGAGGTGGCATGGGGCAAAGGGGAAATGGGATGAGAAACATGAGAAGGGGAGGATGGGAGGAGATTGGGGGATTGGGATGGTTGGGATATAGGAAGGGAGGTTACGGGAGCAGCGAAGTATATATCCTAACTAAGGGAGCCATCTTAGGGTTGGCAAGAGACTTGACTCTAGAGGGGTTCACAGGTGTCCAGGGAGATGTCCCCAGCTGGTACCTTGGGCAACTGAGGAGAGGGAACCTGAAATGCCCCTATCCTATACTGATGAATGTCTTACATATCACCTTAGAACATTCATCTGGCAATGGATCGAGGTAGAGACAGAGACTCATTTTGGAGCAATGGTCTGAGCTCTTGAGGTCCAAATGAGGAGCAGAAGGAGGGAGAACATGAGCAAGGAAATCAGGACCACGAGGGATGCACCCACCCACTGTGACAGTGGATATGATTTATTGGGAGCCTACCAAGCCCAGCTCATCTGGGACTGAATAAGCATGGGTTGAAACTGGACTCTATGAGCATGGTGGACCATCAAGGCTGATGAGAAGCCAAGGACAATGCACTAGGTTTCGATCCTAATACATGAACCTGCTTTGTGGGAGCTTAGCTTTTTTAGATGCTCACCTTCCTGGACGTATATAGAAGACCTTCGTCTCCTGCAGGGCAGAGAATTTGGACTGCTCTTCAGTATCGAAAGGGAGGGGGAATGGTGGGGGGACAGAGAAGAGGAGTGGGGATAGAGGGAAGGGGGTGGCGGGAGGGAGCAATATTTGGGAGGAGGGGAGTGAAATGGGAAACGGGGAGCAGGTGGAAATATTAATTAAAAAAGAATAAAAACAATGGTGTTTTCTAGTTGAAAAGCTAATCCTGATACATTATTGCAAAGAAGAGTGTCTTGCTGGCAACTCTATCTTGAGAAGTCTATACCTACCCTTACTACTGTGTGTACAACTGCCCCTTTCCTTAACACACACACACATACACACATATGCGTGTGTTTATTTATATTAAACCATTATCTTAAAAAAAATACCTCGACCTTTCAGGAAAAAACAATTAAGCTCATGCCAAAAAAAAAAAGAAAGAAAAAAAAGCAGTAGGTAGAGGTCAGTGGTGAAGTACCTGAGTGCAAGAAGCCCTGAGTGATATATAAAACAAATGAGCACATGTAAAATGTTAAACATCATTAACAACAAGAATTAAAATGAAAACTACAATGAAGCCTGATGCAGTAGCTCAAATAGAGGCAGGAGAACACCAGAATGTCAAGAGCAGCCTCAGTTACCTAAGAACCAGTTGGAAAAAAACAAAACTCAAAACACCTACAGTTAAAACTGTTACATATATAAGAGACTAACCAAACTTGTAAAGATGGCAACACCAAATGCTAGTAATGACATGAAGGAATTAGAACATTTTGGCAATCAAGTTAGTTACTATAACACTAGCAATTCTACTCATGGATAAGCTAAAAGAATCAAAAGCATTGTTCAGCCAGGCGGTGGTGGCACACAGCTTTAGTCCCACCACTCATGAGGCAGAGGCAGGCAGATCTCTGTGAGTAAGAGGCCAGCTTGGTCTACAAGAGGTAGTTCCAGGACAGTTTCCAAAAGCTACAGAGAAACCATGTCTCGAAAAGAACAAAACAAAACAAAATTTAAAAAAAAGAAAAGAAAAGCATATGTTCAAAGACAAGTCTATATGTATATGTTTATATAAGAGCTTTATTTATAATAGCCAAGACCCAGAGACAACCAAGATGTCTTCAGAGTAAATGATAAAAGGTGGTACAGTTATACTGTGGCAAACTACTCGGCAATTTAAAAAAAAGTACACTGTTGCTACATTATAACAAAAGGATAAACCTCAGCGCTAAGTGGAAAAAGTAAATCCTAAAATGTTAGGTAGGGTATATAAGATATGGTTCTTTGAAAACCTGATACAAAACACATGACTGGTTGTCAGGTTGGAAGAGAAAATACAGGCAGAGGGAAATGAGCCAAGCTATAAGAAAGGTACCCTGAGCATTCCTTGTGATGATGAAGTATGTCAATTTAATTATCAAGGTACAATATCAATACTGTGGACCTGACATCGTAGTATTTATAAGATGTTATCAATGGGGAAAACTGAGTAAAGAGTACAGAGGAATCCCTGTATTATTTTGTTCAACTACATGCAAATTTATAGTCATCTAAAAATGATTCAAAACCTAAAAGATACATTCACTCAGATCCACATCTATTTTAAATGTTTTCTTGCCAGCGGTTCTCATTGTGTACCCCAGACTACCTTAGAACTTGATACACAGAGCAGACTGCATACAAATTTGAGTTTCTCCTGCCTCCACTTCCCAAGTTCTGGGATGACAGGCTTGCACCACCATGACTATCTGAATGCTTTCAATTATCTTTCCTTTGGACTTCAAGAGCTATTCTCACCCCACCTTCTTCTTTGTTTCTCCAAGGCTCATGGTCTCCACTGACCACCCTTCTTTACCAATGTCATAAAGTCCTTCACCTCACACAAACCCAAACATTTGGCCGGTTCTATTATTACCAAATGTGCTCCATAAAAGCCACTCCTTAAATCAAAGTCCATATGAAAACCAATCAGGTCCAGAGTCTGTTTTTTATACATCCATATTGCTTGACAAGATCACATTCCATACAGAACCTTTTGAAGTTTACTGTTTACTCACATCAGAGGTTCCCCAGGAAACACATTGTTTTCACAGCAATGATGCTTGCTCACTTACTTGACTATTTCACCAAACAATGTGTGTTTCAAAGTTCTAAATTACAGGAAATAGGAGGAAGAATTTTTAAAAATGGCAAGCACAAATGTAAAGAAACAAGTAAAGACACAACTTTCAAAAGAGAAGAAAAATAAAAGTTTTAAAAGTACAGATGCTGCCTGTAGTGGTGAGACAAGCCTCTAATTCCAGCACTTGGGAGTCAGAGGGAGGTGGATCTCTCCATTCCAGGACAGCCTGGTCTACAGACAAAGTTCCAGGACAGCCAGGACTACACAGAGAAACCCTGCATCAAAAAACACAAAAGAATAATACAGATGCAGCCAATAAAAAGAATGAAACTAGACAGGGAATATGTATGAAGAAACTGGTATTCTACTCTGTAATACCAGAACAACAAACATGCTTGAGATCATATCAGGTCAATAAAACCTCCTTCAAAACCAGGTCTATAAAGTCTATTCTTCTGCAATTTTAACAACAACAACAAAAAAGAAAACTATGTAAACTGAGGGCAGCAAAATGACTTAGCAAGTAAAAGTACTTTCTGCACATGCCTAATGAACTACATTCAATCACCAGAATCCACATAAAGGTGGAAAGAGAGTACAGAATCTGCAAACTTGCACTCTGATTCTACACACACATCAAAGCACACAAACATATGCACACACATACACACAAAAACGTAACTTTTTAAAATTTTATATAAAGCAATACTTTAATTAAACATCATTTTGACAAATGAACATCATTACTTATCTAACATACAATGTAACAATTACGTAGATTGTTAAACTCCAAAAGAATGAAAATATTCAAATGTCCCAGGTTCGGTGATGTGCACCCATAACGACAGCATGAAAGTAGAATTGGCAGCAGGAATGATTCATCCTAAACTTCATGAGTTCCAGGCCAGCTTAGACTACAGAAGACTATGTAAGACTATCAAAATAAAAAAATAAATAAATAAATAAATAAGCTAAATACATAAATACCCAAATACTTAGAACTATTTGTGGCTATTATTACTGGTTTAGCTTTTGCTAATCACCAATCTATTCTCAAAGCACATAACTAAATGAAGAACCAAATGTAGTACAACGCAAGATGCATGTTAACTCTTCAAGACTTAACCTTATGTAGCACTTTACAGAGTCCTAACTCTATATACACCATTACAAAAACCACTAAAGCTGGGTGTCTGATCCCATCCCTTCAATAGTCTAGAGGCAGAGACAGGCAGATCCTTTGAGTTCGTAGCCAGAAAGGACTACATAGCAAAACCCTGTCTCAAAACACAAAACAAATAACACTGACGCTAACAACTGTGTTCTAGACTGCTTAGATGTTTCAATATGTAGCTTATATTTTAAAGTCCTAAATTAGTTTTACAAATATCTATTACATGCTTAAATTTATTACTCACTTATTGAGAATTATCTAAACACTTAAAAAAACTTCATCTGGAGCAGGATAAGTTACAGACATTTCAATTAAATTATTTCCTTGGTCAGAAATAAATGTTCCAGCCAGAATAGTTTCTACATTACTTATCTTTTTTTTTAACTTTATTTAACTTTGTTTCATGTGCATTGGTATAACGATGTCAGATTCTCTTGAACTGGAGTTACAGACAGCTGCGAGCTGCCATGTGGGTGCTGGGAATTAAACCCGGGTGTAGCATGAGGGAGCTGGTTGGTTGGGGTTAATGTCGCGCCCGGTACCCCACAGAAACAGCTGACCTGAGCTAGTGAGAGCTCACTGACTCTGGACTGACAGCGGGGGAACCTGCAGAAGACCAAATTAGGCCCACTGAATATGGGGGACAGTGTAAGGCTTGGGCAGTCTGTGGGGCCACAGGATATAGGATCAGGTTTTATCCCTAGCACTTGAACTGGCATCTAGGAGCACATTCTTTTTGGAGGGATAACGTTGCTCAGGGGAGGGACCTGCCTCAAGGTGAAGTGTCAGACTTTGTTGACTCCCCATAGGAAGCCTTACCCTTTATGAAGAGTGGATGGGGGAGTGGGATGGGGAAGATGAGGGAAGCAGGAGGAGAGGAAGGGTTGGGAATGGGGATAGTTATGTAAAAGGAGGAGACTGTATGTTTTAAAAAATCTTAATTAAAAAAAGTAAATATAAAAATGAAACCTTCTGATGTCTATTTTTTAATAAGTAAAAATCTTGGAGAATGGAGTAATCTGATTTTCTAATTGGCAGCTGCTATACACTCCATTGCTCTAAGTGCCTTCAGCAAAGGGGATGTCAGTCAAGCAGACAACCAAATCACCCTTACACCACTGGAAATTTGGAACATTCTGGGACTGCCTTAGGGAAGCTGCACAATGATCACAACTGCTTGCTCCAATCACCAGAAAGGAAAACATGAGTCAACACACACACACACACACACACAAACCGGACATAGTACATTGTTCTCAACAATCCCAAAATGGAAATTATCAAAATATGCATCACCTTCATGAACAAAAAAATGTGATACAAGTACATTCATACAATGGAGTTTATTCAGCAATAAAAAGAAATAAATTCAGATACATAGCCATATGGATAAACCTTGAAAACATTTCTGTAAGTAGCAAAAAATTAATTCCTGTATAAATTTATTTACACAACATGGCCAGATGTCCAAAGCAGCAAGTGGGATACCGAATGTGGTGGTGCACAACTGTAATTCCAGCATTTAGGAGGTGTGGCAAAAAGATCTAGAGCTCAAAGTTATTCAAGAAGAGCCTTGAAAAAAATAAACAAAACAGGAAAGGAAGAATGGCATGGAAGAGAGACAAATAATGAACAGTGATTCTCAAAGAATATATGTTTGTTTGGGGAAGGTAAAATAGTCCTAAATTAGACTGTGGTGATTGCTGCACAACTCTACCAATATACTACAAGCCACTCAGTTACACATTTATTTGTTTGTTTGTTTGTTTGTTTATTTCTGTTTTTTCAAGACACGGTTTGCATGTGAAACAGACCTGGCTATGAAAGAACCCACAGGGGACTAACTGCCTGCCTCTGCCTCATGAGTCCTGGGATTATAGGTGTGCATCACCACCACCTAGGCAGTTACACATTTTAAACAATATGTAGATCATATGCTATCATATGAATTATATCTCACTAAAGCTACTTTTGAAAGATAGTGTTTCATATACTACAGGCTAGTCTGGAACTTGCAATGTAGCCAAAGATGTCTCTCTTATCTCCCTGTCTTCCTGCTGTCACCAACCAAGTGCTGGGATACATGCATGAACACATGGCTATAAAGCTATTTTTTAAATGGCAATGTATTTTATTATTCAAGGTAAAAATTTTAAAAACAATATTTTAAGTACAATTAGAGTGAATGCCAATTGCTCTGACCCACCAAGCAAAATACGGAAATGAGTATTAGTTAAATAATGTGATAAATAAGAGTAGAAATACAGATATGGGATTTGAAAAATGAAAAACAGAGCTACAGTTCACAACTTATTTGGAATAAGAATGTTAGTACTTGAGATGTGAAGGTAATACGGTGGTGACATCATAACCCCATTGATCACAAGATTGACAGGCTGATATGGCTAGCCAGGAAGGTGTTCTTTTCCTTCCTCGCTGTTCTAAGTGTGACCTTCTCAATCTGCACTTAAGAGGATGTCCCTCTATGATAATTGACTTTCTTCAGCCAAGGGTTGAAGTATAGCTGTATTTTTATGCCACAGCCTCTAAAGAAGCTCTCAGCTGGGCATAATTGGTAAATGCCTTAATCCCATCTGGAGAAGCAAAGGCAGGCAGATTTCTGTAAGTTCAAGGACAGCATGATCCACGTGGCCATGCAGGGGTGGAGAAATTGCTCAGAAGTTAAGAGCACTGACTGCTCTTCTAGAGGACCTGGGTTCAATCCCAGCATCCACATGGTAGTTCACAACCATCTCTAGTGAGATCTCATGCCACCTTCTAGCATGCAAAAATACATGCAGGTAGAATTCTATATACATAATTGATGGAGGAAGTTCATTGGTTAAAAAATAAAGAAATTGCTTGGCCCTCATAGGTTAGTATATAGGTGTCTGGAGTAAACAGAACAGAATGCTGGGAGGAAGAGGAAGTGAGCTTATACAACTTAGCTCTGCTCTCTGGGACAGATGCGATGAAGCTCCGACCCAGGATGGAAGTAGGCTAAAATCTTCCCGGTAAGCGCACCTTGGGGTGCTATACAGATTATTAGAAATGGTATAGTCCAGGTGCGAGTTAGCAGAGGAGAGGCTAGATATAATAGGCTAAGCAGAATACAGTTTGTGTGTTGTTATTTTGGGACATGAGCTAGCCAGGCGACCAGGAACTGGGGCAGCAGGACCACAGCCTGCAGCTCCTACTTACAGAATGGCGCCAAACGTGGGGCTCGAACCCACAACCCTGAGATTAAGAGTCTCATGCTCTACTGACTGAGCTAGGTGGGACGATGACACCCTGCGGATCTTATTCGACCCCAACATGGTATGATAGACCACGCCCTCCTGGAATGTTGTTGTGAACACCCTCAAAAAATTGCTTTATTATAAGGAACTAATAGTTATGTCACTGTAAGGTTTAGGAGTCATGTGGTTTCACAAAGAAAAAAGAATTCCATGAGTACAAGGTACAGTCAGCAGTGAAGGGGAACAGACAAGGACAGGGTTGAATAACTCTACAAAATGCGTATATGTATTTGTTCATGATACATGCATGGCCATAAGTCTGTGTGTGGTTGTTTGTGTGTGGCTGTCTGTGTGTCCTCACCCTTTGAGCACAAACGTAGACCAGGAATATTCATCAAATGCTTTTGTTCCTTAAATCTTTTTGCTTGTTTTTTGAGACAGGGTTTCTCTGTGTTTACTTGGCTCTCCTGGAACTGGCTCTCTAGACCAGGCTATCCTTGAACTCACAGAGATCTGCCTGCATCTAGCTCCCCATCTTGAGGCAAATGGGTGCTTCCCTACTTTAATCTTGGAGACAGGGTGTCTCACTGATATGGGCTAGCAAGTTCCCACACCTGCTCCCTTCCCCAGCAGGCGAAGATGACACAAGGATGCTGGCATGTCCTGTTGCCACACAGTCCCGTCCACCCATCTTGCCAGGCCTGGTCTCCAGATTTGATACTTCAGAACATTTAGAATTAGCATATTCTTTTGGAGACAGGTTTCCATTCAGCCTGGAACTCACCCATGCCTACCCTGACCTGGAGGTTTTCCTACTTAACATGGCAGAGTGGCTGGAGAGCAGGAATTCCTGCAGTGGGCGGTTAGAGTTGAGAAGATGAGGATCCTGCTCAAGGTCATCGCTGGCTACAGAGTGGCCAGCCTGGGCTATATGAGACCTTGATTAACCCACAATACTAACAGTGATTCAGTGCAGCTAAGGAGGACCTGAAGCAGCAGCATCTTCAGGACTATAAAGTCAGCCTAGACTACATACACACTGTGTTTCAGTCCAGCACGACTTAGAGGGCAAGACTCTGTGTGTGATGTTGGAGGGTCTTCTGTTTTGTGTTGATTTCATTGGTTAATAAAGAAATTGCCTTGGCCATTTGATAGGCCAGCACTTAGGTGGATGGTGTAGACAGAACAGAATGCTGAGAGGAAGAGGGAAGGGAGGCAATCGCCATGCCTCTTCCCTCTGGGCCAGATGCCATGGAACCAGACATCAGGACAGACACGCTGATTCTTTCCCGGTAAGCCACAACCTCGTGGTGCTAAACAGATTATTAGAAATGGGTTAATCAAGATGTGAGAATTAGCCAATAAGAAGATAGAACTAGAGAGCAGTGAGTGCCTGACTAGAGGGCAGGCCTCAAGGTCCCCGCCAGTGAAGACGGGCCCCTGCTGCTGGGGCTGCAGTGTCTGCTGTGTTCTCCTGGACCCGCTCTGCCTGCCTCCTACTTGCATTGGTCCCTGGCTCATTGGGGCTACCAGGAGTCGCTGTGTAGGTGCTGAGAAGTTCCATCTGAATGGGTGAGTGTGTGCTATCCTGGGGCAGACTGTCCCGGTAGAGAGCACAAACACCCCTCCCCCAGGTCCTGCTGTAGGGCTTTCTTTCCTTCACACACGCCCCCACCCCCACCCCCAAGCCTGCCTTGTCTGCAAGGTCCTTTGCTGTGGAACAGCTTCCTGCCCTTTCTCTAAGGCTACCAACCCAGAGCAGTGAGTGCCTGACAAGAGAGCAGGCCTCAAGGTCCCCGACAGGGAACGCGGGCCCCTGCTGCTGGGGCTGCTGGGTCTGCTGTGCTCTCCTGGACCCGCTCCTCCTGCCTCCTACTTCCCTTGGTCCCTGGCTCATTGGGGCTACCAGGAGTCCCTGTGTAGGTGCTGAGAAATTCCATCTGGTCGGGTGAGTGTGTGCTATCCTGGAGTACACTGTCCCAGTAGAGAGCACAAACCCCCCTTCACTAAGGCTACCCAACCAGAGCAGTGAGTGCCTGCCTAGTGAGCAGGCCTCAACAACCCCCTAAAGGGAGCGCAGGCACCTCCAGCTTGTACTGCAGTGCTGCCTGTGTTCTACTTGACCCTGCCCTAACCATGCATTCGCCCTTTTTTTCCGTGGGTCATTGGAATACAAGGTGTCCCTGTTTCGGTGTTGAGGAGTTCATCTGGAAAGGAACAGTTCCTGCCCCTACACTGAGAAGATACACCCAGAGAGTTAGTCACAGCAAAGACTGGTCCAAGACACCAGGCCTCTCCTGGCTCCATTTGAAGGAAAAGATGGGCAGGCGCCAATGCAAGAATTCCCCCAACAACTTGAAAGGCAACGTGACATCATCAGAATCCAGGAATCCCAAAATAAGAAGTGTACACCCTAATCCAGAAGAATTAGAAGAATTCGACTCAAAAGTGAATTATATGAAAATAATAGAGGACCTTAAACAGGAGAGGAAAAACTGCCATGATCAATTAGAGATTACAAACAAAAAGGTAGAGGAAATGAATAAATCCCTCAAAGATACCCCAGAAAACCAAAGGAACCAAGAAAAAGTAATCAAACAGGTAAGGGAAGCAGTTCAAGACTTGAAGAATAAAGTAGAAGTAATAAAGAAAACACAAACCGAGGGAAGGATGGAGATGGAAAATTTGAATAAATGAACAGGACCTACAGAGACAAGTACTACCAACAGATTACAAGAGATAGAAGAAAGAATCTCAGACACTGTGGATACCACAGAGAAAATAAATACTATATTCAAAGAAAAAAGCATAACAAACAAATTCTCATCACAAAACATTCAGGAAATCTGGGACACAATAAAAAGACCAAACCTAAGAATTATAGGGATAGAAGAAAGAGAAGAAGTACAGCTCAATGGTCCAGAAAATATACTTAATAAAATTATAAAAGAAAACTTTCCCAACCTTAAGAAAGATATTCCTTTGAAGGTCCAAGAAGCATACAGAACACCAAATCGACTGGATCAAAAAAAAATCTCCTCGTCATATAATAATCAAAACACAAATATACAGAATAAAGAAAGAATATGAAGAGCTGCAAAGGAAAAAGGTCAAGTTACCTATAAAGGTAAACCTATCAGACTAACACCTGACTTCTATATGGAAACCATAAAAGCCAGAAGGTCCTGGATAGATGTACTGCAGAAACTAAGAGACCATGGATTCAAGCCCAGACTACTATACCCAGCCAAGCTTTCGTTCACTATAAATGGAGAAAAAAAAATTTCCACGATAAAAACAAATTTAAACAATACGTAGCTACAAATCCAGCGTTACAGAAAATAATAGAAGGAAAATCTCAATCCAAGGAGTCCAACAATGCCCACAATAACTCAGACATCTAATGACCCTTCACCAGTACAACTTGAAGAAGGGAAACACACAAACTCAACTGCCAAAAGAAAGAAGGAAAGAAAGAAAGAGAGAGAAAGAGAGAGAGAGAGAGAGAGAGAGAGAGAGAGAGAGAGAGAGAGAGAAAGAAAGAAAGAAAGAAAGAAAGAAAGAAAGAAAGAAAGAAAGAAAGGAAAATTAACCAGAGTTAACAATCACTGGTCATTAATATCACTTAATATCAATGGACTCAACTCACCTATAAAGAGGCATAGGCTAAGAGATTGAATACAAAAACAGGATCCAACATTCTGCTGCTTACAAGAAACTCACCTCAACCACAAAGACAGACATCTAGTCAGAAGACGGGATGGAAAAAGGATTATTAAGCAAATGGACCTAAGAAACAAGTCGGTGTGGCCATACTAATTTCTAAGAAAGTTGACTTCAAACTAAAATCAATCAAAAGAGATGGAGAGGGACATTTTTTACTCATAACAGGAACAATTTTTCAGGATGAGGTCTCAATCCTGAATATATATGCCCCTAATATAAAAGCACCCACTTATGTAAAAGAAACGTTAATAAAACTCAAGGCAGTCATCAAACCACTCACTCAAATAGTAGGAGATTTCAACACTCCTCTCTCACCAATGGACAGGTCAATCAGACAGAAACCTAATAGAGAAATAAGAGGATTAAGGGAGGTAATGAATCAAATGGACTTAACAGACATCTATAGAACATTCCACTCAAATAGGAAAGAATATACGTTCTTCTCTCCAACACATGGAACCTTCTCAAAAATAGACCACATACTCAGTAACAAAGCAAACTTACACAGTTAAAAAAAAATATCGGTAACCACCTCTGTCTTCTCAGACCACCATGGATTAAAGTTAGATTTCAACAACAATGCTCTCCCCAGAAAGCCTATGAACTCATGGAAACTAGATAGTCAATGACTGAACCACACCTGGATCAAGGAAGAAATAAAGAAAGAAATTAAAGTCTTTCTTGAATTCAATGAAAACAAAGACTCAACATACTCAAACCTATGGGACACTATGAAAGCAGTGCTAAGAGGAAAGTTCATAGCATTAAGTGCCCACATAAAGAACATGGAGAAAGCACACATTGGAGACTTAATATCCCACCTGAAAGCTTTAGAAAAAAAAAGAAGCAGACTCACCTAGGAGAAGTAGAAGACTGGAAATAATCAAATTGAGGGCTGAAATCAACAAAATAGAAACACAGAAAACAATCCAAAGAATCAATGAAACAAAAAGCTGGTTCTTGGAGAAAATCAATAAAATTGATAAACCCGTATCCAAACTAATCAAACGGCGGAGAGAGAATATGCAAATTAACAAAATCAGAAATGAAAAGGGAGACATAACCACAGACACAGACGAAATTCAGAGAATCATTAGATTTTACTACAAAAACCTGTATGCCACAAAATTGGAAAATGTGATAGAAATGGACACTTTTTTAGATAAGTACCATATACCAAATTTAAACCAGGATCAGGTGAACAATCTAAATAGACCTGTTAGTCGCAAAGAATTAGAAGTTGTTATAAAAAGCCTCCCCACCAAAAAAAAAAACCCAGGTCCAGAAGGCTTCAATGCAGAATTCTACCAGAACTTCCAATAAGACCTAATACCTATACCCCTTAATGTATTTCACAATATAAAAACAGAGAACTCATTGCCAAATTCATTTTATGAAGCTGCAGTTACTCTGATACCAAAACCACACAAAGACATAACCAAGAAAGAGAATTACAGGCCAATCTCACTCATGAACATCGACGCCAAAATACTCAACAAAATACTCGCAAACCTAATCCAAGAACACATTAGAAAAATTATCCATTATGATCAAGTAGGCTTCATCCCAGAGATGCAGGGCTGGTTTAACATACGAACATCTATCAATGTAATCCATCATATAAATAAACTGAAAGAAAAAACCCATATGATCATTTCATTAGAAGCTGAAAAAGCATTTTACAAAATTCAACATCCCTTTATGATAAAGGTCTTAGAGAGATTAGGGATACAGGGGTTATACCTAAGTATAATAAAAGCTAGTTATAAAAGCCGACAGCTAACGTCAAATTAAATGGAGAGAAACTCAAAGCTATTCCACTAAAATCAGGAACACGACAAGGTTGTCCACGCTCTCCATACCTCTTTAATATAGTGCTTGAAAATCTAGCAATAGCAATAAGACAACATAGGGATCAAAGGGATTCAAATTGGAAAGGAAGAAGTTAAACTTCCATTATTTGCAGACAATATGATAGGGTACATAAGCGACCCCAAAAACTCCACCAAAAAATTCCTTCAGCTTATAAACACCTTTAGTAGCGTTTTAGGATACAAGATCAATTCCAAAAATCAGGTGCCCTCCTATTCACACCTAACACTTAATACACCTGTCAGGGAATGAGAGCCAATTCTCATCTTTGATTGCAGATAGAATGTGTTCCCTTAGTATATTTCTGTGGGTGTGTAATTTTTAGGGTGGGTCACTCAAGGTATTATGTCAGTTTATTTGTTTTAATTTTCTGTGTCTATTAAACCAATTGAAATTTTTATATTGTATTTGCATTATTATTGCTGTTTATGGCCATCTTTGGTGCTTGGTGATTCCCTGGGGGTTTAACATATGACAGAGCAGCTGACCTGCCTGAAAGTTGTTTATGTGCAAGAAAAACACACAAACACAGAGGCAGAGGCAGAGAAAGACACAGAAAAGAGAGAGACTCACCAGTGGCTGTGTGTTCGAGTGGATAGAGGGCAGGGGAACAAGGCAATTAGCTGGGACCTTTAGTCTGTATTTAAAAAGAATAAATGTGTTTTTCTAGGTGCTTTTGATATATGAACTGTTAGAGCAGTGGAACTTTAGAATAACACACAAATGCATTCACTCTGTGGCACAATTACTCTCCAAGATATATAGGTAGCTTTCTTTTTTCCTTCTTTTTCTTTCTTTCTTTCCTTCCTTCCTTTCCTTCTTCCCTCCCTTTTCTTTCCCTCTAGCCTTCGTTTCCTTTCCTCCCTTTCATCTTTCTTTTCCTTTGTCTCTTCAGTAGGGTCTACTCTCCCACCCAATTTGGCACTCAGCACACACCCGTGTTAGCTTCCAGCTCACAATTAACCTTCTGTCTCACTTCCATACTGGTATTGAGATCTGCCTACCTCTGCCTCCTGAGGGCTGGAACTAATGAATGTGCCACCAAACCTGGTTCCTGAGGATGCTTCACAAGGCCACGTGGCATCATATTTTTCATTTACCCAAAATTACACATAATACAAATGTGTGTATACAAACAAAGAAATAGTTTAAATGAGATTAAGCCACTTGGACTGACCATCTTCCCCTCAAGAGCTATAAACTACCTAATAAGGAACCCCAGTAACGAATACAAAAAGCCCCCTTTTGAGTGTTAGTTCGGGTAGTCCAAGAGACTGCTGAAGGAGTACAGGCTATGGTCATTGCCTTGGCTATCAGAAGGTGGGGCTCAGTTTCTATTGCTGTATATACTATGCACTTTTGACATTAGACTCAGAGCTGTATCTGCCCTGAAATTCTCCTCCCTGAGGAATAACTTTCATGGAACTGGAAGGTATTTTTCAAAATATGAGAGAATGAAGCAACCAATAGTCCTACGAAGTACAGCAAGCACCAGCATAGAAGATCTCTGTTAAGGTGCATTCATGACACTCTATGTTTTGGTGGTAACCAGAAGTTGTCTACTGGGATTTAAAGCCCACTTTGGGGTGGGGTTTTGGGGAAAGCATGCCTGGTACTGAAACTTAGTCACCTATTGGGCTAGTGAGGTTATGGGTCATAGAGGAGTGTGTACTACTGCTATTTTATTAAACCAGTATAATTCCAAATGCCTTCTAAATACTTTATAAGTCACTCCCAACCTCACCAAAGAACTTCTCTTTCCAACAGACAGTAACCATTACAGAACACAAGTACCCTAAATATAGAGAACAACTGATCATGTGTGCCCAACCCCGGTGGATTCATCTACAACACAACTCCTGTACCCAAGACTCAGGGAACATTTCAGAAGAGAGCCTCAGAAAGATTTCAAAAGTCAGAGATGAGGAATTCTGCTATGAGTTTGTGTCTCCTAGAAGCCACAGGGAAACTAAACCTGTGATAATGCAACTGTATGGCTGCTTAAACAAGACCTGATTGAGGAAAACAACAATAGGCAAGCTAATGCAGAAGCGGGAAACAGGTGGTGCCCCAGCCCTGGAGAAGAACTACAAGCAATTAAGGAATGCTGAGAAAGAGAGAGAGGGAGAAGGAGTCTTTCCCATGGGAGCCTCCAAGTCAGTTCTCCAATACCAAATGGCCAGTCTTTTCTTATTTTTCTCCCCCCCTCCTTCTTTCTCTCTCTCTCTCTCTCTCTCTCTCTCTCTCTCTCTCTCTCTCTCTCTCTCTCTCTCTCTTAGTTTTTCAAAACAGGGTTTCTCTGTAGCTTGGGAGCCTGTCCTGGAACTAGCTCTTGTAGACCAGGCTGGCCTCGAACTCACAGAGATATGTCTGTCTCTACCTGCTGAGTGCTGGGATTAAAGATGTGTGCCACCATGGCCTGGCAACCAAGTGGCAGTCTTGAAATCATGTACATCAACACTGATAGTATTGCATCTCTATATTTATCTGTGTATACACACACATACACACACACACAAACACACACACACATTAGCGCACAATTAGAGAGGAGGAGGCCAGGAATTTAAAAGGTGTTAGTTGGGGTAGTGCATAGATGGAGGGAGGAAGGAAAGGGAAATAATGTGATTTTATTTTAATTAAAACAAACAGGTGTGGTGGTACATCCTTAAACCCAGAATTTGGAGGGCAGAGGCAGGTTGGTCTTTGTGAGTTCAGGGCCAACCTAATCTACCTAGAATGTTTCAGGTCAGCTAGGCCTACCTAATGAGACCCTGTCTCCAAACAAAACCAAAACCAAACTAACTGTTTGTGGTGGTGCTTGCTGGTAGTGTTTGGTTAAGAGGTGGAAGAAGTGTTGTCATAAAAACAGACACGTGGACCAATGGAATCAAATTGAAGATGCAGATGTAAAGCCATATATCAGCCCATCCCTCCTGGGCTCCCTGCAGACACTCTACTCCCCACAGACTACCTCTCTGTTCCTATCCCACCCAGCTTGAATCAAGAACCCTTCTTCCTTCTGCCCCCTTCCTTCTTTGGGCATATAACACCACCTAGCTCAGCCTGTCGGGGCACTGGGGGAGAATCCTCAGGACAAACAGGCGAGTAGGAGTTCCTTTGTTTCACTGGCCTGCCTGCACCAAGCAAGGTAGGCACATTGTTTACGAAATACCCAACTAGCACGGAGATCTGAGCTCAGTACCAGGAGAGCCATCATTGGGGTGAGTTTGTGACCAGCGGCAGCAGCCCCAGACAGGGAACTCAGAAGTCCCTCACCCACCACCCCTCCTGGGCTCCCTGCAGAGACTCTACTCCCTGCAGACTGCCTCTCTGTTCCTATCCCACCCAGCTTGCATCAGAACCCTTCTTCCTTCTGCCCCCTTCCTTCTTTGGGCACATAACACCACCTAGCTCAGCATGTCTGGGTGCTGGGTCGAATCCTCAGGGAAAACAGGCAGGCAGGAGTTCCTTTGTTTCACTGGCCTGCCTGCACAAAGCAAGGTAGGCGCTTTGTTTATGAATACCCAACCAGCATGGAGATCTGAGCTTGGTACCAGGAGAGCCATCATTGGGGTGAGTTTCTGAACCATGGCAGCAGCACAAAGGTAGGCGCTTTGTTTATAAAATACCCAACCAGCACGGAGAGCTGATCTTGGCACCAGGAGAGCCATCGTTGGGCAAGGAGATCTGATATTGTCACCAGGAGAGACATCATTGGAGCACCAGGAGAATGATCACTGGGGAGTACTATCATTGGGAAGGTACAACAGTAGGCAAGGAGACCTGATCCTGTAAAAGAAGATCCATAGGAGAGCATTCAGAGGAAGAGATGGCCAATCACCAATGCAAGAATTCATCCAACATTCTGAAAAATAATATTAAACCACCAGGACCCAGCGACCTCACAACAGGAGAACATGAACACCTTAATCATGAAGAAGTAGAAAAAATTGACTTTATGAAAGTGTTTGACAATCTTAAACAGCATGTAAAAAATGCCCTTATAGAAATGGATGAGAAGTATAACAGAAAGTTTGAAGAATTGAGTAAATCAGTGAATGATACCCTAAGAAACGAAGGAAACACAATCAAACAGATAATGGGAACAGTTCAAGTTTTGAAAACTGAAATTGAGGCAAAGAAGAAAACACAAACAGAAGGCTGGCTGGACATGGAAAATCTAGGTAAATGAATAGAGACTACAGAAACAAGCATAACCAACAGAATACAAGAGATAGAAGAAAGAATCTCAGATTCTGAAGATACCATAGAGAAAATAAACACGCTGATCAAAGAAAACAGCAAGGAGGACAGTTCAGCTCCTGGTCTCCACAACTGTTCAACAGGCTTTTTGCACCTGAACATTTCCGGAAGATGGAATCTGGAGAAGTAGGACATTTTCTTTTGGTAAATATGTTTCCAAAGCAACTAAGACCTCTGTAGTACAAAAAAGTTTTCCTTCAAATGTCCTGCGGGTCCACCATTTCTGTTGTTACCAGCTCCTATATTTGATAGCTGTGGGCATGGTGAATGCCAGATATTCTTCCCACTTTATCGTTGCTAACAATATCAAATTCATCAATCCACTAAAATGGCAAAGCTCCCCTTTGTCCATAGGTGTATTAATAATACTAATTATTTCTCAATGGCTGCTGTTGCATAGAATAATGAGTCTTTCAGGTTGAAGTTGGTCTCACAGTACTCACTTCCACAATGAAGACACAGAATGGCTTTATGTAATATACCTGGGTCTGGATCAGGAGACACAAATCTGAGAGCCAGTGGACTGGAGTGCCATGACCTTGGGCAGGCTGTCTTGGATTGAGCCCCCTACCTATTAGCTTGATGTCCAAGGAGACGTGTGGATGTCCTTCGAATTCTTTGTTATCTGTTCAGATTTTTCTTACTCATTTCGGGGATAGGCATACCTTCTCCTCTCATTGACTTAGTCAGTCAGAAAATAGGTTTCTCAGCAGAGGTCATTTTCCTTTGGGCAGCAGGAATGTGTCTCTGAGATTGATATACTAAGCTGTAGAGAAAAATTTGCTAATTGTCCTATTCATTTTAAGAGAATATTACAGTTACATATTCAAAACTGTTCAGCACTGTCTTTGTCTCCTGCCCCAAAGTTCTTCCAGAAAAGAGCCATGACTTCACAGCCTCCCCTTCTTATCCTTGCAGGCACTCATTATTGACGCCATGACTTTGTTTCTGAATTAAACAGAGGGAAATTTCTTTCAACCTAGAGAGTGGGCAGCTATGAAGCCCAAGCACAGAAAGATAGCCAAGAAAGAGCAGACCAGGAGGTGAGTGGCCTATCTCAGCAGAGCAGTGAAACAAACATTTCAGGGCACAAATGGCTCTAATGATGACTGGAAGGGGATGGTCCTTGATGACGTGCCAATCATGAAGACCTGGTTCTATATTACCTACAAAAAAGGTCCAGTCTTGTACATTTGCCACCTCCTGGTTGACTACCGTGAAGGTAACCTCCACATCATGCCAGGCTCTATGGAAGTGTAGAGTGGGGTGGTCCCAGATGGGGTGTAGACCATGAAGAACTGTTTCTACATTACCTATCAGAAAGATCCAGTTTTGTATCTTTACCACCGTCTAGATTACTACATTGAAAGCAACCTTCATATTAAGCCAGGATGTCCTCCAATAGGGGTGAATTTGGAATTAGGCAGGGATTCCTTGGTAGGCAAAAGCGTGCAGCACAACGAAAAAGATGGAACCCAAAAGATAGGTAAAATTATTTACCAAGTTCCCACCAAACCTTCCGTGCATTTCATCAAGTTTGATAATGACTTCCATATCTATGTCTTTTCCCATTGGAGAGGAAAGGAAGAAAGGAGATGCAGTGTGTGGAAGAGGACAAGATGGCTGTTTTGCAAACAGAGGAGAGTGGCCAAAAAGACGTAGGATCTCAGAGAGGGATAATCCATGAGGGAAAAGCGTGTCATATGGAAAGATGTGACATCGAGGTTTTGGGACTTAAGAGGATACAGAGTGTTCGTGAAGCATCACAAATGTATACTCAGAAGCAAAGAAAATTAGGTTTCATTTGATTAATGGTTTAATTCATACCATCTGGAAGTCCCTGGCTATATTATCTCCACTGGAGCATGTTGAGTGACCAGGATCCTCCTGCCTAAAGAAAAGTGTCTCCTCTCAGTGGCTCTTCTGCAATGGGTTGGACCTTAGGCTACCTACTTACTTTTGCCAGGCTTCTGTCTGCCACCTATTTTGTCATGCCTGGATTCTTTCTGTCTTGCACTCTCACAGGTCTTATGCATGCCATTCAACGCCTGTGAGTTCATTTAATCAATTGGCCTGCAATTACTGTAAAACACTGTACCCTTTTCATGGATCATGTTCGCTATAAAAGTCATGAACAGACTCACCTGCACCCAGGCTAAACATGTACTCATTGATGTACATTGGTGTGTGACATGCACACATATGATGAATGCACTGAGCTCCCTAGAATCAGTTACCTAGGAAATCTGTGATGGTAGGAGGAGTGTGAAAAAGACCCCACAAACCCATCAGACCGAAAATACCAGTAAGATATTGATACCTGACTCCCATCAAGGGGTTTTGGGGAGTGTGTGAATTAGGATTGAAGTGAGGGGATGGAGGATTCTGGAAATCAAATCACTGAAGGGAAGATTGAATAAGTTATGTTGCCAACTGGCCCATTAAATACAAAGGAATAAGATGTCAATGTATCAGTGGTGAGGGGTCCATCATAATGATCGGCATATCTGTTAAGGGGCAATGTGAAGTTAATGCAGTATGAACTTGCCTTTCAGCTCCTCAGAGTGTGAGTTCATTCTCAGTTGAAAAAAAAGTATGGTCGTGCAGTGACTTCCTTGGTTAATATTTTAGACTTTGGTAATGAATTCAAATCTTGATTCCATCCTTCCTTTTTTAGACTGTGTAACATGTCTGAGACTAGCTTCCTTTTGTCTTTGGTAGAGAGGAGGGAGGATTCAAGAGGCCAAATGAGATAGTGGAGAGGGTTCTTACAGAAAGATTTCTTCTAATGTCATTGTATGAGGAAGGCCAAAGCAATGGACGAGGGTTAAATGTCTATAGGTTAATAAAGAAACTGCCATTGCCCTTTTGATAGGACAGCAGGTTAGTTATGCAGAGAAAACAACAGAATGTTGGGAGAAAGAAGCCTAGTCAACAGACGCCATGCCCCCCTCCCCCTGAGACAGAAGCAGCTTATGATTCTCATAAGCTCATGGTGCTTCACAGATTATTTAAATGGGTTAATCAAGATGTGAGAATTAGCAACTAACAGGCTAGACCTAATGGGCAAAGTATTATTTAAAATAATACAGTTTCTATGTAATTATTTTGGGTAAAGCTAGCCAGTGCGGGAACCTGGTGGCAGAAAACATTCAGCTGTTCCTACAACTCAAAAGAGCAGTCAAAATTAAGCTCAAAACTTCACCACAGAAATGTGTATATGTAGAAATTCAAAAGACAGTTGTTTAATATATGAGTGTAACTTTTTATGGAGATGTGTATACATGCATGCAAAGGCCAGAATTAACCCTGGGTGTCTTCATTAATTACTCTCTGTCATGATTAAGATACGTCATCTCAGCCGGGCGGTGGTGGCGCACGCCTTTAATCCCAGCACTCGGGAGGCAGAGGCAGGCGGATCTCTGTGAGTTCGAGACCAGCCTGGTGTACAAGAGCTAGTTCCAGGACAGGCTCCAAAACCACAGAGAAACCCTGTCTCGAAAAACAAACAAACAAACAAACAAACAAAAAAAAAAGATCCGTCATCTCTTTGAACCTGGAGCTCACCAATTCCCCTTGAACAAACAGTGAGTCTTAGAGACCCAGGTGTTGCTGTCTCCTCAGCACTGAGTGATGAGTTGATATCTTTAATGCTGAGATTTTTGCACAAGTTTGAAGGCATCAAATTTATGGTCTCCATCTGTATGGAATGCACCTTACTGACTGTGCCATGGCTGAAGAACAAGACAGTTGGTTAAAAAATATTGAGCTGTGAGCAAATATTCTGGATCACAAAAGGGAATGGTATAACTTTAAAGAAGTGCTGTCGAGGTTGAGATGAGAGACATTCAAACGTGAATGCCTTTGCTTCCTCCCCTCAAGTCTCCTGGTGGATGTGTCCATAGGCCTACTGAATTATCACAGCATGGGAAAACTGTGAACTGTGAAATCTGTTTGTGCTCAGGTCTTGATATCAAATTTAGGGTGTAGTTATATAAAAGTGTACATCCAAAGGAAACATGCAATGGTAGGTCTATCCCAGTAGTATATCGCTTTTTCAAGCAGATGTTAATTTCTGTAGATAATCATTTTAGAGGGGTATGACAGCAGATGCTCAAGGCCGAGGTGCATTGCTATAGATGCTTAAGGAAAAGAAATATTGCTCCAGATGCTCAAGACAGAAATGCATCATTGTAGGTGCTCAAGGCAGAGATTCATTACATGGGATTGAGATGTAATTTCAGCTCCTGAGCTCTGACTGCCAAGATTTGTGGCTCAATAACTTTTAAAAATGATATCAGTATCATGTTGGGATAGGGACTTGGGGTTCTTCATTGCTCAGTGACCACCCTTGACTCCCTCACTGCCTCCTTTTTGCAGTCCCAATTTTTCTACTTTCTGATTATGAAAGCCATCTTTTGCAGTCTTACCTTTTTCCAGAATGTAACTGAATTTACTCTCTGAAACTCTGAAACTACCCATGGTGTTACATGACTTAGCTTTGGTATTAGGTCCTCAACTTCCATTGATGCTCAGAATTCTTCATCTGTTTCCTTGTTGCTGCATATGTAATTGTGGCCATGTATGTTATACCTCATTCTGGATGCTCTACCTATTTTTCTGTTATTCCTGCAAATGGTTCATCCCAATGTACCTGAGAGAGAGACCACTCTGGGGCAGAAGACCAGCAAAGAGGACATTTTAATGCCCTGGTATTACAATCCCAGATGAGATGCTTCCCAAACCAGTGGGCATTCTGTTCATATGATCAGAAGAGAGGCAGATGTGCCTCTGTAGATTGACATCATCACATCCTAGAAGATGTATTATCTCCCAACTCTGTTAGTTATAATGCTTCTCCAAGTGTCCTTAATAAGCCTTTTTATTTTCATCTGTGAGATTGTTGTTGAGATTCTAGGGAGACATGCCTCCTTCTGTCCATGATGACGATAACTCCAGGGAAAATGGTCATATGTGGCACACTCTGGCTGCCCCTCTCAGAAGAGAAACTTCCAATGCTTGTGCTAGCTGCTTGGAGATATTGTGGCCTAGACAGGAATAGTGACTGTGGAAAGAGCTGTGGCTGTTTCCTTCTTAGCTCAGGTCCCCTCCTCCATTTTGAAAGACTATAGGGTAGTGATCTCATACTCCCTTTCCTTCTCTTTTCTCTCTCCTGTCGGCGTCCACAATTGCAACTTCTTATCTGACTCTGACCCTTCAGCCTCCCCATTTATAGATCTTTAATGCCAACATGTAGTCTTGGTTGTTAAACACTATCCTGCAGGGAAACTACATAAAATAGAAAGTAACCAACTCAAATTAATTATAGAGAGTCCATTAAACTGAGCAAATTCAATAGACCCCTTCCTCCAAACAATAGATTGGCAGTAAATATATAACCCAGCAATCATCACAGACAAATAGACATGCTTAGATGAAGCCCAGATCAAGTGAGCAAACAGATTTAAAAAAAAAAACACTCTTCAGTTCAACAAGCTGATTTGTTTGTGGAGGCCACTCCTTAGTTAGTTTTCTGACCACGTTGACTTGAAATAATCACATAAAACCTATATTATTCACAATACTCTTTGGCCAATAGCTTAACCATATTTCTAGATTCCTCCCTCATTCTAAACTAACACATTTGCATTTATCTGTATCACCACTAGTTCATGTCTTACCAACAAATTTTTGTAGCTCCAGAGTAGGTGTTTTTCCCTGGTGGTGTCTAGGTGGCTTCTCACTGACCCCACCTCCTTTCTCCCAACATTGTTTACTTTTACCACCTAGGTCTATTCTGGTAAGCTCCTGGCTGAAATAATGTTATTCATTAACCAATAAAAACAAACATAGACAAAAGGACTTCCCAAACCAACCCTTTGTCCAATGTATAAATTCTAAGAACTGGTATAAAAATTTATTATTAAACGAAGTACTTGAAAGAGGTTGATGTTAATTCTCACGATCTGGAATAAATGTGTTGGTGGGGAACCTACTTCCTCAAGATGGGCTAGGAAATTTGGCTTTTGATATTCGTCATTTTTTATCACTTCTCTTAATGTCTTCATTATTTTATGAGCACACCACTGTTTTCCTGTGTGACTCTTTTGATATAGGGGTTTGCCATTGAATTTAAAGACCATCCTAACCTGAAATGACCAATTTTTGAGAATCATAAGCTTCTATTTACCAAATTCATTTTTTAAATAAAATCCCTCAGATGGCTACCTTAATTAAGATATATGCTTTCCTGCTCCCATATCCATCCTTACTTTATCCCAATCATCCCAATTCCCCAAGTTCCCCCCATCCTCTCCTTCTTACTTTTCTCCTCCCATCCCCTCTTATCCTATCCCACCCCACCCCCCAGATCCCAAATTTTTGCTTGACAATCTGGTCTGCCTTTCATATCCAGGAGAATAACTATATGATTTCCTTTGGGATCACCTTCTTATATAGCTTCTTTGGAATCACAAATTATAGATGCAATGTTCCTTGTTTATAGCTAGAAACCAATTATGACTGAGTACATCCCATTTTCATCTTTTCGGGTCTGGGAAACATCACTCAGAAAAGTGTTTTCTATTTCCATGCATTTGCATGCAAAATTCAAGAAGTCATTGTTTTTTACCACTGAGTAGTGCACTACTGTGTATATTTTCCACACTTTGTTCATCTATTCTTACATGGAAGGGCATCTAGGTCGTGTCCAGATTCTGGCTATTACAAATAATGCTGCTATGAACATAGTTGAACAAATGATTTTGTAATATGATAGGGAATCTCTTGGGTATATTCCCCAGTGTGGTATTGCTTGGTCCTTGGTTAGGTTGATCCCAAATTTCCTGAGAAACCGCCACACTGATTTCCAATGTGGTTGGACAAGTTTGCATTCTGACCAGCATTTGATGAGGGTACCCCTTCCTCCACAACCTCTCCAGCAAAGGCTATCATTAGTGTTTTTGATTTTAGCCATTTTGACAGGTGTAAGTTTATATCTCAAAATTGTTTTGATTTGCATTTCCCTGATCGCTAATGAGGTTAAGCAGGACCTTAAGTGTCTTTTGGCCAATTAAACTTCTTCTGTTGAGAATTCCCTGTTAGTTCAGTGCCCCATGTTTTAATTGAGATAATTAGCATTTTAAAGTCTAGTTTTTTGATTTCTTTATATATTTTGGAGATCAGACCTTTGTCTGTTGCAGGGTTGGTCAAGATCTTCTCCCAGGTAGTGGGTTGCCATTTTGTCTTAGTGACAGTGTCCTTTGTTTACAGAAGCTTATCAGTTTAAGGAGGTCCCAATTATTCAATGTTGCCTTTATCATCTGTGTTGCTGGGGTTATACATAGGAAGCAATCTCCTGTGCCCATATGTTGTAGGTTACTTCCCACTTTCTCTTCTCAGGTTCAGTGTGTTCAAATTGATATTGAGGTCTTTGATCCATTTGGACTTGAGTTTTGTGCATGGTGATAGATATGGGTTTATTTTCATTCTTCTACAGGTTGACATCGAGTTCTGCCAGCACCATTTGTTGAAGATGCTTTCTTTCTTCCATTGTATACTTTCAGCCACTTTATAGAAAATGAGGTGTTCAGATGTTTGTGGGTTAAAATCAGTATCTTTTATATGATTCAATTGGTCGAATTCTATGAATTTATGCCAATACCATGCTGTTTTTATTACTGTAGCTCTGTAATAGTGTTTGAAGTCAGAAATGGTAATGCCTCCAGACATTTTTTTATTGTATAAGATTATTTTGGCTATCCAGGATTTTTTGTTTTTCCATATAAATTTGATTAATGTCCTCTCAATATCTGTCAAGAATTTTGATGGGCCGGGCGAATCTGGCGCATGCCTTTAATCCCAGCACTTGGGAGGCAGAGGCATGCAGATCTCTGTGAGTTCGAGACCAACCTGGTCTACAGAGCTAGTTCCAGGACAGGCTCCAAAGCCACAAAGAAACCCTGTCTCGAAAAACCAAAAAAAAATAAAATAAAATGAGAATTTTGATGGGATTTTGATGGGGATTGCATTGAATCTATAAATTGCCTTTGGTAGAACTGCCATTTTTACTATGTTGATGCCCCCAATCAAAGACCAAGGGAGATCCTTCCATTTTTGGTATCCTCTTCAATTTCTTCCTTCAATTCCTTAAAGTTCTTGTCAAAGAGACCTTTCACTTTCTTTTGTTAGAGTTACCGCAAGATATTTTATGCTGTTTGTGGCTACGTGAAACGTGATGCTCTTAGTGGGTACTAGGACTTCGGTATATCTCTTTTATGTCCTGGTTCCCTACTCTATTGTGTATTCACATGTTCTCATTACAAAGACTATGTTACTTGGCAAGAGGCACTACATTTTAGGTAACCCTGTGTGATTTGTTTTTCCTTTGTTAAATAGTATCTTTAATGCATTTGAGAGAAAGGAAATGAAATGCTATTTCAATGTCCTAAATGTGCTTTAATCCTTGGGCATCTTTCCTTCTGAGGTTTGGTTTTGTGTTAATTTCATGTGTGTACTTGCAAAATGTCATGGTTTCATTCCGTTTGCTGTGACAAAGCATCGTGACAAACAAGCAAGCAAAAAGCATCATGAGAAAAACAACTTAAGGGAGAGAAAAGGTTTAATTTGGTTCACCATTTCAGAGGGATTGGTTCAATAGCTTTGGGAATGGCATAGTAACAGGAGTGTGAGGCTGACTGGCCACATTGCCTCAACAGTTAGGAGGCAGAGAGAGAAGAGGAAGTTGGGTGATTCTATAGATTCTTAGAGCCTATCTTCAGTGGCATACTTCTTCCAGCAATTCTATGCCTCCTAAAGGTTTTGCAACCTCTTTAAAGAGCAGCACATGTTGCCGATAAAATGTTCAAATATGGGAGCTTATGGGGACATTTCTCACTCAAACAGCAATAAGTTCTATGACAGTAGCTTCCAGAAATAACCAGTGAAAACTATTATCACCCATGATGGGCAGCTTCTCATACTCAGGGAGAGATAAATATTAACTCATGCACAACTTGAAGATGGCTCCTGTAACTTTAAGCTGTCATAACTACATGCACAACATATAGGCATCAGGTAGATTCATAAAAATGCAACCTTGAAAGTCTAATCAATATTAATACTTTAAAGTCTTTTAACCCCATGTAAGGATCCTTCTTTGAAGAAACTGGTCTGTGGGAGAAGTAGAGGTGACAAGTTGAATTACAGGGAAAAGGATAAAATGTTCTGTAGCTTGATCAGCTGTTTGAGGAGCTGGTCAGTGAAGCTCCATGGGAAATGAGCACAAGCCCCACAGTAGCAGCTTTATTGGATCAGTGTGTGCCAGCACAGTAGGCTGTTTGATCGAAGTCTCCCTAAGTATTTGGGCTTACAGAGTAGATTAAATGGAAGTCAAGTGTGTTCTGAGAGGGCTCCTCAGAGAGACACATGAGTTGACATCATCCCTCAAGCAGTGGGAACAGGCCAGGTGTAACAGACAGGGAGAGGGGGATTTGACAGGACAAGGATGAATTCTGGAATTAGCAACTATTATTTTCATTGTATTTTGACATCATAGAAACCCAAACAAACCTGCCTCTTTCAATTTGACTTGAAAGAACATAGAGAGAATTCTAAAAAATCAAAGAGACAAAGCCATTTCTTTTCCTCTTTTAATGTACAATGCTTCACGCAAAAAAATACTATATAATAAAGCCCAACTCTTTGTCTATTTCTGGACACAAATTTCCTTCTTTTCCATCATTGCCAGGAGCCACACAGCTAAGAACAAGTTGTCAGGCAGTTTGGCTCTTGGTCATTTTGCTGGTACTTTGGAAATTTTTTGTTTCATTTCGTGTTGGAGATGTGTGATATATTGTTCAGGCATATACACTGTGTATTCTCAATCTTTTTTTTTCTGAAACTTCATTACTGAAGGCGCAAGTCATAAACAATCCCACACCAGTTTGGAATTGTGATTAATAGGGTGGTATTTATTTAAAGGGGAATAAACTTACAGATCACCATCCCAGACAACAGCCCTCTGCGCACGCAATTAGGAAGAAGTCTAGTCGCCAGAACCAGAGCAGGAAGTAAAGAGAGAGAGGAGGAAAGTAGCCACTTGTTTTTTTAAAGGGAAAGAGACCACACCCCAAGGGGCTGGTATCTCGGTGGCTATTGGCTGGAGGAGCAGAAGGACGTCCCACAACACCTCCCCCTTTTGTTTAAGTAAGAGAGTTCTAAACCTACTATGAAATTATATACAATAAGTACAAATATCCTATTCTAACTAGCTTAGGTCTTATATAATAAATAGCTGGGCTAAGTCATGAGTCGAAAGTAACAACATTTATATAGTCTTCAACCCCATCGAAGATCTGTGAAGGGAAATAATGTTTCCTGAGTAATTAGAAAGTGCAATCAAACACCTTCCAAAACATGCAACAAATCACAGAGACAACTAGCTACCTGGACAATCACCCAAGGTCACGTTTGCAGTGTTGAAGCAACCAACTTTGTCTAAGGCCTAGCATAACTGACACACCATTTTCAAAGTCAAGAAACTTGTCAAAACTATCTTACCCTGTCTTGGCAGGATATGACAGTCCTGTATTTTCCATTCACAGATACTCTGTATTTCTGTCAGTGGTTGAGGTATGAGCATTTCTTTACCCAAAGGCCAGTTCAGCCAAGAAGAAAGGCTCCAGGTGGAGTGTCTTTGGTGCTCAACATTCTCTCGGGAATAGAGCGGTGTTGCCAGGAGCAATTGTGTCTCACTACAACAAAACTCTGAGTTAGATTAAAAGACATTTTCTACAGCTCTTTGAAGAGGTTGAAGATTATCTATCTATACTGAGTATAATCTCTATGTATCTAAAGAACCTGATTAGTCTAATTATAAATGACAAACTTAGAATACTATTGATCTATATAATTCTCAATACCTATCTAACTTAAAGACTAAGACAAAAAACAACTGTGAAACAAATGAGGATAATGACCTCCAAATATAAGCAATGTACAAATATACATTGCAGTATGGTAAATATATATCAATACACAAGCAAAATGTAAGTATCTTAATCAGAGGTAGAAATGTACACTGCAATATGGTAAATATATACAATATATATCAATACAATATGTGTCAATACATAAAAAATGTTTTTAAACAGAGGTAGAAACATGCATGCATAAAATAGTCAATATAATTTCACTTTGTATCAATATATAAGAATCGATACCAATACATTTGTCTCAAAACAATAACTCACAAGTACCAACAAGTACCAATCTATTATCCCTCTTTTTTTTTCCCAAATGATACCCGAGCTTATAAAATTTTTTCCCCAACCCTCAACCATATACCAATTTATAATCAACCCCTAAATGATGTCCCTAAACCCAAGGGCAAACTTTACTGGGAGAGGGGACGTCGTCCTCTAGAGTTACTTACAGCTGTCATGGGGGCGACGTTCTTTCTGGGGGATCCTGTGAAAGTAAAATGATGGTTAAATTTCAAGATCGATGTCTTTTAAAATTGCAAGTAGTCTCTGACATATTGTGCAAATCTGGCCAGAATGTTGTATAAGAGGTGCACCATTTCAGCTAACCAAGTTGGGATCATCTTGTGCAGCTGGTACCCAAAACAGGTCTTGTAGTAGCTCTATCAGTATCATGACGTCATATCAACCAGGTGTAGTCGTTGTTATGGGGCCCCATCTTCTTCCTGGAAACTTTAAATGTCATTTCAGGAAAAACTCATTGTTCATTGTGAAAAACTTAAACATTAATCATATAGACATACACACACACACACACACACATATATATTCAATGAAAGGAATGATAGATATATTCAATGAAAAGTATGATAGATATGAAGAAAAGCAAAGATGTTTTCTAAACTCATATTTCTTTCTGTCCCCTATCATGGCTCTTGACAATAGACAGAAACTCCAGAAACTCTGGGTTTTTCTCTTACCAACAGGCTTGGAATTGGAGAGGGACTGAGCCAGAGTCCACCTTCAAAACCAGCTCTATAAATTTAGAAATATGGTTTAGTATATTTTACTTACACAACTTATTTAGTTTTCTTGATAGTTCCTATTGGGCAGGTATTTTTCCATCTGTCAGTATCCAAACATCCAGGATCCCTTGAATTTTTCAAAGATGAGTGTTTTCCTGTGGAGATAAGAACAGAACCCTGCCCCCATTCTATATGTTTTTCTTACCACCTGTAGGAATATCATCATTGTGGATGAGTTCTCATTTCTCCTTTCCAAGAGGTTTCTCCTCTTCAAATCAAACCTTTATTAATTTTGATGGTACCCACAATTTTTCTTCTCCTGTGGAAACCAGAGCAAAACCCCTTCTCCAACGTAGCACATCTCCTGGCTTTCATTGAGAGGTCAGGACATCTTTGAAGTAAATTGGTTGATTTAGTTCAGCAGACTTTTCCATTATCCAATGTCTTTCTGCTGCTGTCGTTCCTTTCTCATTAGCGTTAAGAAATTTCAAGGTCAATAAAGCATTATGTAATCTATTTCTGGGAGTATTTTTGGTCCCTTTCTGTTTGTTCAGCATATCCTTTATAGTACAATTTGATCTTTCTATAACTGCCTGACCTGTGGGTAATGTGTTTTATATTATAATAAGCAAAAAAGCATTTCATTTTCTTAGATACATATGCTGGACCATTATCTGTCTTTATTTGTGCAGGTATTCCCATGATGGCCATAACTTCCAATAGATGTGTGATTACTGAATCAGCCTTTTCTGAGCTCAGGGAAGTAGCCCATTGAAAACCTGAATACGTGTATATGGTGTGGTGTACATATTTTAATTTACCAAATTCCATAAAGTGGAACACATCTATCTGCCAGATTTCATTTCTCTTAGTACCCTTTGGGTTACTCCCTGCAGGCAACGGTGTTTGATTATAGAAAGAACAAGTAGGACATCTCTTTATAATGTCCTTAGCTTGTTGCCATGTAATGGAAAATTCTTTCTTTAGGCCTTTACTATTGACATGATGCTTCTTATGAAATTCTGAGGCCTGCAACACGCTTCCAATCAATAATTGATCAATCTCAGCGTTGCCTTGTGTTAGAGGACCAGGCAGACCTGTATGGGACCGGATGTGTGTTATGTACATTGGACAAAGCCTGTTCCTGACTATGTCTTGTACCTGGATAAACAATGAAGTCAACTCTGTGTCATCTGGTATAAATTCAGTGGTTTCAATATGCAAGATAACTCTTTCTGCATATTGTGAATCTGTAACTATATTAAGAGGTTCTTTAAAATCCCTTAGCACCATAAGAATGGCATATAATTCTGCCTTCTGGACAGAATTATAAGGGCTTTGTTTCACCTTACTCAATTCATCTGACTTATAACCTGCTTTCCCTGATTTATTTGCATCAGTATAGAACGTACAGGCTCCAATTATTGGAGCATCATGTACAATTCTAGGAAGAATCCAAGAAGTTCTCTTTATGAGGTTAAGTCTACCACTTTTGGGATAGTTGCTATTAATTTCTCCCAAAAAATTAGCACAAGCTCTTTGCCATGGTTCATTGTCTTCCCATAACTTTTTTATTTCTTCAGTAGTAAAATGCACTATAATTTCTGCTGGATCTATACCTGCTAGTTGACGAAGTCTCAGTTTACCTTTTATAATTAATTCAGAGACTTTTTCCACATAAGTTTTTAATTTTTTACTTGGTTTATTAGGTATAAATATCCACTCTAAAATAATATCTTCCCTCTGCATTAGAATCCCTGTAGAAGAAATTCTGGAAGGTAATATGACTAGGATGCAGCTAAGATTTGGGTTCATCCTATCCACATGTGCCTCTTGTAATTTTTCCTCAATAATTGTCAGTTCCTTTTCTGTTTCAGCTGTCAGTTTTCTTGGACTATTCAAATCTTTATCACCATCTAAGGTTTTCTTTAAATGAACTATTAGATCAGGTGTTATGCCAACAGCTGGTCGTAGAATGGAAATGTCTCCTAACAATCTTTGGAAGTCATTAAGAGTCTTTAACCGGTCTCGCCTAATTTGTGCCTTTTGCGTTTTAATTTTCTCTAACCCTATTCTGTAACCTAGGTAATTAATATAATTTCCTCTTTGAATCTTTTCAGGGGCAATTTGTAATCCCCACCTAGGCAAGACTTTCTTTACTTCTTCAAACATCCTTTCTAAAGTATCCTTATTTGAATCAGATAACAAGATGTCATCCATGTAATGGTAAATTACGGACTTGGGGAATTGTTTACGAATTATTTCCAATGGCTTACTTAAAAAATATTGGCACAATGTAGGACTATTGAGCATACCCTGTGGGAGGACAGTCCATTGATATCTCCTATTAGGCTGAGAATTATTATAAGTAGGCACTGTGAAGGCAAATTTTTCTCTATCATTTTCTTGTAATGGTATGGTGAAAAAACAATCTTTCAAATCAATAACTATAAGAGGCCATCCTTTTGGTAATAGAGAAGGCAAAGAAATTCCAGATTGTAGTGGGCCCATAGGTTGAATTACCTTGTTGACAGCTCTTAAATCTGTCACCATTCTCCATTTACCGGATTTCTTTTTTACAACAAACACAGGAGAATTCCAAGGGCTGGTTGATTCTTCAATATGGTGAGCATCTAGTTGCTCTTGCAGCAGCTGTTCCAATGCCTGTAATTTATCTTCAGCTAGAGACCACTGTTTGATCCATATTGGCTTCTCAGTTAGCCATTTTAAAGGTAGGGCTGTTGGTACCTCTAAAGGTTCGGTATTTGCTGTATGTTCTTGTACAGCCTGAATGGCTGGTGACGTTTTCCCATAATATCTCATCATGTCCTTCCCAGAATTATGAGTTCCTGGAACTACAGGAATGTTAATCTGGGTATTCCATTGCTGTAGCAGGTCGCGGCCCCAGAAATTTATTGCGATATTGGCAATATATGGCCTTAGTCTTCCTATTTGCCCTTCAGGCCCTATGCATTCAACCCATCTTGTGCTTTGTTTTACATGAGATAGGGTTCCAATTCCCAGGAACTGAACATCTACCTCTGGAAGAGGCCAATTCGGATGCCAAGATTCTGGAGTAATGATACTTACATACACACCTGTGTCTAATAAGACTTCAATAAAAGTGCCATTTATACAGACTCTTAGCTTTGGTCTTTGATCATTAATAGAAGTCTGCCAAAATATGCGTTTACTCTATCCTACTGGGTTATTTTTACTCATCCTCCATGCGTAATTCATCATTTAGACCAGTAATATTTTTTAGGGCAGAAATTGGAGCTTTTAATTTTCTTGGTGAGACACGTTCTCTCCTGTGACTGGGAATGACTGGGCCACTGTTGGCTTGGGGGCCTGCGAGAGGCCCCTCAAGGAGTTTCCCGGCGGTATCGGGTTGCCTTGTCTGTCTGTTGTTGACCTGCATTCGCTGGACCAATGTCGGCCTTTACCGCATCTGCTACATATACCTGAAGGCCGAGGTCTCCTATTTTTGTCATTTCCAGAAGGGATATTATTCCTAGAAATCCTTTGCCTGCAATCCCTTTTCAGATGTCCTAATTTACCACAATTAAAACACCTGGCAGTTTGATGTCTCCTCATTGCTTGGGAATTCGCTCCTCCTACCCAAGTTTCATCATTATAGCTAAACGTCTCAACATTCATTGTATGCTGAATCCATTCATCCATAGGTGCTGATCTAAACTTTAAAGGCCCAATTATCTTTTTGCATTCTATGTTTGCATTCTCAAAAACTAGAGATTCAAGAAGTAGTCGTCTAGCTTCTGGGTCTGTTAGCCCTACGTCCAGAGCCTTAATTAATCTTTGCAAAAAGTCAATAAAGGGTTCTCTCTGTCCCTGCCTAATTCTGGTATATGATTCAACCCTTTTTGCTGGATCTTGTAGCCTATTCCAAGCATTTAAAGCTGCTTGGTGACATAAACACAGTACTTCATCATCATAAAGAGCTTGTACCTGTGGATCAGCATATTGTCCTACACCAAGAATTTGATCTTGGGAAACCTCCACACCTTTTGCTCTTCCTTGCTGTTCCATATGTTTGTATTCTTCTCTGAAATAGATTCCAAACATCAAGGAAGGTCCATTATCTAAAACTGCAGACACGAACTGATGGAAATCGTGGGGGGTAGCTCTAGCATTAGAAGCCCAAGTCCTTATCATTTCCTTAACATATGCAGAGTGCAAGCCAAAGGTAACAATAACTTGCTTAATTTCTTTTAGATCATTCATTGCTATTGGCATCCATCTAGCTTCTCTGACTCCCTTTGAGCCTTTAGAAGTTGACGCTTTATTAGAATGAATTACAGGGTATGTCGCTAATACCCTGGGTAAGCCAGATCTAATAGCTGGTGGTGGCATTGTATCCTGTCTTTGTGCCTTCTCACTCTGTTCACCAACTCCAAGAATTTCTTCAATCATTTCAAGTCTTCTTATCATTTTCTCTCTTAAATCCTGAATCTCCTGAGCTACATGTGTTTCTAGTGATTTCACTGAGGTATCAATTTTTTGTCCGCATTCTGCATCTGTGATTTCAAAGCTTTTGAATCCTGAATCTCCTGACCTGTATTAGTTTCTGTTAAAGATTGTATGGTTCTTAGGACCATATTTTTCCTAAGTAATAGAATATTCAAAAGAATACTGAAATCTAGTAACCAGTAAATTAAGTTATCTCCATAGTGATATAAACCTTGCATGAAAAAACCCATTGTTTTGGTAGTCAAAACAGTAAAATTCATGTTGGAAACGAAAACTTTCATATTACCTATTCTCCAGCAGATGGCGCTGTTCCCAAGTCGCGACGAAAACAGGGTCCTGTTTCAGAGTCCGCCTAGTATTTGTTAAAAACTGGGAAATGCCAGTTGCTCAACAAAGTAAATGTAATTAAATCAATTCCGTACATGGAACCACAAACCCAGAATCCAGGGGTAGAGAAGAGTAACCCAGAAGCCGTGTTTGCCTCCAGGTTACAGAGTTGTCCCAAGGGGTTGCAGCTTTCCGCAACCGGTAACCGCGTGCTCTGGTTCGTTCCGCTTAAGAGCTGCGCTTGCAAGGGAGATTTGAAAGAGATTCAGAAAAGAGAAAACCACGTGGGCAGAGACTATGCAGGCCTGTGAAATTTAAATCCACGTAGCGAGGCAAACGATAAGCTGCGTCGAGACTTGAAGTCAATCTGAGGTGTCTAAAGGGAAAATATAAAAAACTGCAGCAAGAAAAGCAACTGCATGATGATTTATGTTAAACTGCTGGCTCCACGCACAAGGCACAGGCCGCAAGGAACAGGCCGTGGCCGAACTGGCGGCCGGCAGCCGAGCGGGGGGGAAGGAGGGGTCCTAAAACCAAACGTTGGGTGCCAGATGAAGACGCAAGTCATAAATAATCCCACACCAGTTTGGAATTGTGATTATTAGGGTGGTATTTATTTAAAGGGGAATAAACTTACAGATCACTGTCCCAGACAACAGCCCTCTGTGCACACAATTAGGAAGAAGTCTAGTCGCCGGAACCGGAGCAGAAAGTAAAGAGAGAGAGGAGGGAAGTAGCCACTTAGTTTTTAAAGGGAAACAGACCACGCCCCAGTGGGCTGGTATCTCGGCAGCTATTGGCTGGAGGAGCAGAAGGACCTCCTGCAACACATTACACTTTCAATATCAATTAGAGCATATTTTAATTTTTGTCTAATTAAGAATAAGCATCCTGGCACTACTTCTACCTTTATCTAGGCAATCTTGGAATGAGCCATCTTGAACCTACATACTTCCAGCATCTCTCAGGAGTTGTGCAACTTCACTTCCTTCCCACCCATTACATGATTTGAATACCTGTTGCTCCTCTTCTCTAGACAGAGACCTGGGCAGATCTGGTTGCTGGTACCTAATGACTTCCATGGATACAATTATTGTCTGCTGTACATGTGCTCCCTGGGAATTAAGTGATTCAAATACATTTTGTTATTTGATGTAAGTGTAATTAGATAGTGGGTGGAACTATCAGCTTTATTGGAATTACTTGAAACAAACTGCCAAGTTCAACTTAGTCACACACATGTAAGATTCAGTCCCAAGTAGGGGTATATCTAGGGACAGGATATATGTGACAAGGCTAGTGACCACTTCTGCCATATGTTTCCTAACAACTTTTCAGAGCAGTAATGGATGTCCATGAAAGGTAAATCTTTAAATGAATGCCGGATAGGCTTTCTTTTATGTTATAGGTGTTTTTCCAATGCATTGATGTTATCAAAATTACTCACGATCAATATCACAGTTGACTTTTTTTCAGTTTTTTTTTTTTTTTTTTTTTTTTTATTTTTTATTCTTTTTTAATTAAAATTTCCACCTGCTCCCCGTTTCCCATTTCCCTCCCCTCCTCCCAAATATTGCCCCCTCCCCCCACTCCCCTCCCCCTATCCCCACTCCTCTTCTCCTCCCCCCACACCATTCCCCCTCCCTCTCGATACTGAAGAGCAGTCCAAATTCTCTGCCCTGCGGGAAGACGAAGGTCTTCTATCTACGTCCAGGAAGGTGAGCTTCTAAACAGGCTAAGCTCCCACAAAGCCAGTTCATGTATTAGGATTGAAACCTAGTGCCATTGTCCTTGGCTTCTCATCAGTCTTCGTTGACCGCCATGCTCAGAGAGTCCGGAATCAACCCATGCTTATTCAGTCCCAGACCAGCTGGCCTTGGTGGGCTCCTAATAAATCAGTTCCACTGTCACAGTGGGTGGGTGCATCCCTCGTGGTCCTGATTTTTTGCTCTTGTTCTCCCTCCTTCTGCTCCTCATTTGGACCTTAAGAGCTCAGACCGTTGCTCCAAATTGAGACTCTGTCTCTACCTTGATCCATCGCCAGATGAAGGTTCTAAGGTGATATGCAAGATATTCATCAGTATAGGATAGGGTCATTTCAGGTTCCCTCTCCTTAGTTGCCCAAGGTACCAGCTGGGGACATATTCCTGGACACCTGCGAACCCCTCTAGAGTCAAGTCTCTTGCCAACCCTAAGATGGCTCCCTTAGATAGGATATATACTTCGCTGCTCCCGTATCCATCCTTCCTATATCCCAACCATCCCAATCCCCCGAGCTCCTCCCATCCTCCCCTTCTCATATTTCTCATCCCATTTCCCCTTTGCCCCATGCCACCTCACCCGCAAGTTCCCATTTTTTGCCCTGCAATCTTGTCTACTTCCCCCTCTCCATGCGGATGACTATATGATTTTCTTTGGGTTCACTTTCTTATTTAACTTCTATAGGATCGCACATTATATGCTTAATGTCTTTTACTTATGGCTAGAAACCGATTATGAGTGAGTACATCCCATGTTCCTCTTTTTGGGTCTGGGATACCTCACTCAGGATAGTGTTTTCTATTTCCATCCATTTGCACGCAAAATTCGAGAAGTCATTGTTTTTTACTGCTGAGTAGTACTCTAATATGTATATATTCCACACTTTCTTCATCCATTCCTCCATTGAAGGGCATCTAGGTTGTTTCCAGGTTTTGGCTATTACAAACAATGCTGCTATGAACATAGTTGAACAGATACTTTTGTCATTTGATGTGGCATCTCTTGGGTATATTCCCAATAGTGGTATTACTGGATCTTGGGGTAGGTTGATCCCTAATTTCCTGAGAAATCGCCACACTGATTTCCAAAGTGGTTGCACAAGTTTGCATTCCCACCAGCAATGAATGAGTGTGCCTCTTTCTCCACAACCTCTCCAGCAAAGGCTATCATTGGTGTTTTTGATTTTAGCCATTCTGACAGGTGTAAGATGGTATCTCAAAGTTGTTTTAATTTGCATTTCCCTTATCGCTAAGGAGGTTGAGCATGACCTTAGGTGTCTTTTGGCCATTTGAATTTCTTCTGTTGAGAATTCTCTGTTCAGATCAGTGCCCCATTTTTTTATTGGGTTCATTAGCATTTTAAAGTTTAGTTTCTTGAGTTCTTTATATATTTTGGTGATCAGACCTTTGTCTGTTGCAGGGTTGGTGAAGATCTTCTCCCAGTCAGTGGGTTGCCTTTTTGTCTTAGTGACAGCGTCCTTTGCTTTACAGAAGCTACTCAGTTTCAGGAGGTCCCATTTATTCAATGTTGCCCTTAATGTCTGTGCTGCTGGGGATAAACGTAGGAAGTGATCTCCTGTACCCATATGTTGTAGAGTACTTCCAACTTTTTCTTCTATCAGGTTCAGTGTGTTCAGACTAATATTGAGGTCTTTAATCCATTTGGACTTGAGTTTTGTGCATGGTGATAGATATGGATCTATTTTCATTCTTCTACACGTTGACAACCAGTTCTGCCAGCACCATTTGTTGAAGATGCTCTCTTTTTTCCATTGAATACTTTTAGCTCCTTTATCAAAAATTAGGTGTTCATAAGTTTGTGGGTTAAAATCAGGGTCTTCTACTCGGTTCCATTGATCGACTTCTCTGTTTTTATGCCAATACCAAGCTGTTTTCAATACTGAGGCTCTGTAATAGAGTTTGAGGTCAGGGATGGTAATGCCTCCAGACGATCCTTTATTATATAAGATTGTTTTGGCTATCCTGGGTTTTTTGTTTCTCCATATAAAGTTGATTATTGTCCTCTCAAGATCTGTGAAGAATTTTGATGGGATTTTAATGGGGATTGCATTGAATCTATAAATTGCCCTTGGTAGAATTGCCATTTTTACTATGTTGATCCTCCCTATCCAAGAGCAAGGGAGATCCTTCCATTTTCTGGTATCCTCCTCAATTTCTTTCTTCATTGACTTAATGTTCTTGTCAAATAGATCCTTTACTTCCTTGGTTAGGGTTACCCCAAGATATTTTATGCTATTTGTGGCTATCGTGAAGGGTGATGCTTCTCTGATTTCCATCTCTGCTTCCTTATCCTTTGTGTATAGGAGGGCAACTGATTTTTTGGAATTGATCTTGTATCCTGCAACGCTACTAAAGGTGTTTATCAGCTGAAGGAGTTCTTTGCTGGAGTTTTTGGGGTCGCTTATGTACACTATCATATCGTCTGCAAATAATGAAAGTTTAACTTCTTCCTTTCCGATTTGAATCCCTTTGATCCCCTTATGTTGTCTTATTGCTATTGCTAGAATTTCAAGCACTATATTAAAGAGGTATGGAGAGAGTGGACAACCTTGTCGTGTTCCTGATTTTAGTGGAATAGCTTTGAGTTTCTCTCCATTTAATTTGATGTTAGCTGACGGCTTGCTATAAATAGCTTTTATTATATTTAGGAACGACCCTTGTATTCCTAATCTCTCTAAGACCTTTATCATAAAGGGATGTTGAATTTTGTCAAATGCTTTTTCCGCATCTAATGAAATGATCATATGGTTTTTTTCTTTCAGATTATTTATATGATGGATTACATTGATAGATTTTCGTATGTTGAACCAGCCCTGCATCTCTGGGATGAAGCCTACTTGATCATAATGGATAATTTTTCTAATGTGTTCTTGGATTCGGTTTGCCAGTATTTTATTGAGTATTTTTGCGTCGATGTTCATGAGTGAGATTGGCCTGTAGTTCTCTTTCTTGGTTGTGTCTTTGTGTGGTTTTGGTATCAGAGTAACTTCAGCTTCATAAAAGGAATTTGGCAATGACTCTTCTGTTTCAATATTGTGAAATACATTAAGGAGTATAGGTATTAGGTCTTCTTGGAAGTTCTGGTAGAATTCTGCATTAAAGCCGTCTGGACCTGGGCTTTTTTTGGTGGGAAGGTTTTTTATAACAACTTCTAATTCTTCGCGACTAACGGGTCTATTTAGATTGTTCACCTGGTCCTGGTTTAACTTTGGTATATGGTACTTATCTAAAAAAGTGTCCATTTCTTTTACATTTTCCAATTTTGTGGCATACAGGTTTTTGTAGTAAGATCTAATGATTCTCTGAATTTCGTCTGTGTCTGTGGTTATGTCTCCCTTTTCGTTTCTGATTTTGTTAATTTGCGTATTCTCTCTCCGCCGTTTGATTAGTTTGGATAGGGGTTTATCAATCTTATTGATTTTCTCCAAGAACCAGCTTTTTGTTTCATTGATTCTTTGGATTGTTTTCTGTGTTTCTATTTTGTTGATTTCAGCCCTCAATTTGATTATTTCCAGTCTTCTACTTCTCCTAGGTGAGTCTGCTTCTTTTCTTTCTAAAGCTTTAAGGTGGGCTATTAGGTCTCCAATGTGTGCTTTCTCCGTTTTCTTTATGTGGGCACTTAATGCTATGAACTTTCCTCTTAGCACTGCTTTCATAGTGTCCCATAGGTTTGAGTATGATGAGTCTTCGTTTTCATTGAATTCAAGAAAGACTTTAATTTCTTTCTTTATTTCTTCCTTGATCCAGGTGTGGTTCAGTAGTTGACTGTCCAATTTCCATGAGTTCATAGGCTTTCTGGGGATAGCATTGTTGTTGAATTCTAACTTTAATCCATGGTGATCTGATAAGACACAGGTGGTTACCGATATTTTTTTGTAACTGTGTAAGTTTGCTTTGTTACCGAGTATGTGGTCTATTTTCGAGAAGGTTCCATGAGCTGCAGAGAAGAAGGTATATTCTTTCTTATTTGAGTGGAATGTTCTATAGATGTCTGTTAAGTCCATTTGATTCATTACCTCCCTTAATCCTCTTATTTCTCTGTTAGGTTTCTGTCTGATTGACCTGTCCATTGGTGAGAGAGGAGTGTTGAAATCTCCTACTATTAGTGTGTGTGGTTTGATGACTGCCTTGAGTTTTAGTAACGTTTCTTTTACATAAGTGGGTGCTTTTATATTAGGGGCATAGATATTCAGGATTGAGACTTCATCCTGGTGAATTGTTCCTGTTATGAGTAAAAAATGTCCATCTCCATCTCTTTTGATTGATTTTAGTTTGAAGTCAACTTTCTTAGAAATTAGTATGGCCACACCTGCTTGTTTCTTAGGTCCGTTTGCTTGATAAACCTTTTCCCAGCCCTTTACTCTGAGTAGATGTCTGTCTTTGTGGTTGAGGTGTGTTTCTTGTAAGCAGCAGAATGTTGGATCCTGTTTTCGTATCCAATCTCTTAGCCTGTGCCTCTTTATAGGTGAGTTGAGTCCATTGATATTAAGTGATATTAATGACCAGTGGTTGTTAACTCCAGTCATTTTTCCTTTCTTTCCTTCTTTCCTTTGGTAGTAGAGTTTGTGTGTTTCCCTTCTTCAAGTTGTGCTGGTGAAGGGTCATTAGATGTCTGAGTTATTGTGGGCATTGTTGGACTCCTTGGTTTGTGATTTTCCTTCAATTACTTTCTGAAGGGCTGGATTTGTGGCTACGTATTGTTTAAATTTGTTTTTATCCTGGAAAATTTTGTTTTCTCCATTTATAGTGAACGAAAGCTTGGCTGGGTATAGAAGTCTGGGCTTGCATCCATGGTCTCGTAGTTTCTGCAGTATATCTATCCAGGACCTTCTGGCTTTCATGGTTTCCATAGAGAAATCAGGTGTAAGTCTGATAGGTTTACCTTTATAGGTAACTTGACCTTTTTCCTTTGCAGCTCTTAATATTCTTTCTTTATTCTGTATGTTTTGTGTTTTGATTATTATATGACGAGGAGATTTTTTTTTTGATCCAGTCGATTTGGTGTTCTGTATGCTTCTTGGACCTTCAAAGGAATATCTTTCTTAAGGTTGGGAAAGTTTTCTTCTATAATTTTATTAAATATATTTTCTGGACCATTGAGCTGTAGATCTTCTCCTTCTTCTATCCCTATTATTCTTAGGTTTGGTCTTTTTATTGTGTCCCAGATTTCCTGAATGTTTTGTGATGAGAATTTGTTGGTTATGCTGTTTTCTTTGATGAGAGTGTTTATTTTCTCTATGGTATCTTCAGTGTCTGAGATTCTTTCTTCTATCTCTTGTAATCTGTTGGTGGTACTTGTCTCTGTAGTTCCTGTTCGTTTATTCAAATTTTCCATCTCCATCCTTCCCTCGGTTTGTGTTTTCTTTATTACTTCCACTTCATTCTTCAAGTCTTGAACCGTTTCCCTTACCTGTTTGATTACTTTTTCTTGTTTCTCTTGGTTTTCTTGGGTATCTTTGAGAGATTTATTCATTTCCTCTACCTTTTTGTTTGTAATCTCTAATTGGTTGTGGCAGTTTTTCACCTCCTGTTTAAGGTCCTCTATTATTTTCATAAAATTCACTTTTGAGTCGAATTCTTCTAATTCTTCTGGATTAGGGTGTACACTTCTCATTTCGGGATTCCTGGATCCTGGTGATGTCACGTTGCCTTTCAAGTTGTTGGGGGAATTCTTGCATTGGCGCCTGCCCATCTTTTCCTTCAAATGGAGCCAGGAGAGGCCTGATGTCTTGGACCAGTCTTTGCTGTGACTAACTCTCTAGGTGTATCTCCTCAGTGTAGGGGCAGGAACCGTTCCCTTCCAGGTGAACTCCTCAACACCAAAACATGGATGCGTGGTATTCCAATGACCCGCGTAAAGAAGGCCGAATGCAAGGGGTCGGGCGGGGTCAAGTAGAACACAGGCGACACTGCAGTACAAGCTGGAGGTGCCTGCGCTCCCTTTCGGGGGTTGCTGAGGCCTGCCCGCTAGGCAGGCACTCACTGCTCTGGTTGGGTATCCTTAGTGTAGGGGCGTTTGTGCTCTCTACCGGGACCGTCCGCCCCAGGATAGTACACACTCACCCGTCCCGATGAAACTTCTGGCACCTACACAGGAACTCCTGGATGCCCCAATGAGCCAGGGACTAAGGGAAGTAGGGCGCAGGCAGAGCAGGTCCAGGAGATCACAGCAGAGACTGCAGCCCCAGCAGCAGGGGCCCGCTTTCCCTGGCGGGGACCTTGAGGCCTGCCCTCTAGTCAGGCACTCACTGGTCTGGGCTGGTAGCCTCAGTGAAAGGGCAGGAAACTGTTCCACAGCTAAGGACCTTGCAGACAAGGCAGGCTTGGGGGTGGGGGTGGGGGCGGGTGTGTAGGAGAGAAAGCCTTGCAGCAGGAGCTGGGGGAGGGGTGTTTGTGCTCTCTACCGGGACCGTCTGCCCCAGGATAGCACACACTCACCCGTCCCGATGAAACTTCTCGGCACCTACACAGGAACTCCTGGATGCCCCAATGAGCCAGGGACAAAGGGAAGTAGGGCGCAGGCAGAGCAGGTCCAGGAGATCACAGCAGAGACTGCAGCCCCAGCAGCGGGGGCCCGCTTTCCCTGGCGGGGACCTTGAGGCCTGCCCTCTAGTCAGGCCCTCACTACTCTGGGTTGGTAGCCTCAGTGAAAGGGCAGGAAACTGTTCCACAGTAAAGGACCTTGCAGACAAGGCAGGCTTGGGGGTGGGGGTGGGGGGCGGGTGTGTAGGAAAGAAAGCCTTGCAGCAGGAGCTGGGGGGGGGGCGTTTGTGCTCTCTACCGGGACAGTGCGCCCCAGGATAGCACACACTCACCCATCCAGATGGGACTTCTCAGCACCTATGCAGGGATTCCTGGTGGCCCCAATGAGCCAGGGACCAAGGGAAATAGGGGGCAGGGAGAGCAGGTCCAGGAGATCACAAGCAGAGACTGCAACCCCAGCAGCAGGGGCCTGCTTCCCCTGGCGGGGACCTTGAGGCCTGCCCTCTAGTCAGGCACTCACTGGTCTGGGCTGGTAGCCTTAGTGAAAGGGCAGGAAACTCTTCAGTTTTTTTTATTAATTTATTTCTTTATTAAATATTTCTGTCTCTTCCCCGGCACTGCCTCCCATAACCTTCACCCTCCCCCATCAGTCCTAAGAGCAATCGGGGTTTCCTGCCCTGTGGGAAGTCCAAGGACATCCCACCTTCTTCCAGGTCTATTAAGGTGAATATCCAAACAGCCTAGGCTCCCACAAAGCCAGTATGTGCAGTAGGATCAACACCCAGTGCCATTGTTCTTGACTTCTCAGCAGTCCTCATTGTCCGCTATGTTTATTGAGTCCAGTACTATCCCATGTTTTTTGAGACCCAGTCCACCTGGCAATGGTGAGTTTCCAAAAGAACATCCCCTTTGTCTCAGTATGTGGGTGCACCCCTTGTAGTCCTGAGTTTCTTGTTCATGCTCTCTCTCCTTCTGCTCCTGGTTTGGGGTTTTAGTCTGGTGCTCCAATGTGGGACTCTGTCTCTGTCACCTTTCATCGCCTGATGAAGGTTAAAATCCAGGAGGATGTCTATATGTTTTCCTTTGTGTTCACCATCTTATTTAGCTTTTCTAGGGTCATGAATTATAGAGTCAATGTCCTTTATTTATGGCTAGAAACCAAATATGAGTGAGTACATCCCATGTTCCTCTTTTTTGGGGGGGTCTGGCTAACCTCACTCAGGATAGTATTTCTATTTCTGTCCATTTGCATGCAAAATTCAAGAAGTCATTGTTTTTACTGCTGAATAGTATTCTAATATGGATATATTCCATACTTTCTTCATCCATTCTTCCATTGAAAGGCATTTCGATTGTTTCCAGGTTCTGGCTATTACACACAATGCTGCTATGAAAATAGTTGAGCATATACTTTTGTTGTATGATAGGGCATCTCTTGGGTATATTCCCAAGAGTGATATTGCTGGGTCAGGAGTATGTTGATCCCGAATTTCCTGAGAAAGTGCCACACTGTATTCCAAAGTGGTTGCACAAGTTTGCATTCCCAACAGCAATGGATGAGTATACCCCTTTTTCTACAACTTTTCCAGCAAAGGATATCATTGGTGTTTTTGATTTTAGCCATTCTGACAGGTGTTAGATGACATCATAAAGTTGTCTTGATTTGGATTCTCCTTATCTCTAAGGAAGTTGAGCATGACCTTAAGTGTCTTTTGGCCATATGAACTTCTTCTGTTGAGAATTCTCTGTTCAGTTCATTGCCCCATTTTATAATTGGGTTGATTAGCCTTTTACGGTCTAATTTATTGAGTTCTTTATATATATTGAAGATCAAACCTTTGTCAATTGTGGGGTTGGTGAAGATCTTCTCCCAGTATGTGGATTGCCTTTCTGTCTTAGTGACAGTGTCCTCTGCTTTACAGAAGCTTCTCAGTCTCAGGAGGTCCCATATTTTCAAAGAGGCCCTTAATAACTGTGCTGTTGTGGTTATACGTAGGAAGTGGTCTCCTGTGCCCATCTGTTGTAGAGTACTTCCCATTTTCTCTTCTATCAGGTTCAGTGTGTTCTGACTCTTATTGAGGTCTTTAATCCATTTGGACTTAAGTTTTGTGCATGGTGATAGACATGGATCTATTTTCATTCTTCTACAAATTGACATCCAGTTTTGCCACCATAATTTGTTGAAGATGATCTTTTTTATCCATTGTATGCTTTTAGCTCGTTTATCGAAAATCAGGAGTTCATAGGTTTGTGGGTTAAAGTCCGGGTCTTCTTTAGATTCCGTTGGTTGACTTCTCTGTTTTTATGTCAATACCAAGCTGTTTTCAATACTGTAGCTCTGTAATAGAGTTTGAAGTCAGGGATGGTAATGCCTCCAGACAATCCTTTATTGTATAAGATTGTTTGGGCTATCCTGAGTTTTTTATTTTTCCATATAAAGTTGATTATTTTCTTCTCAAGGGCTGTGAAGAATTTTGATGGGATTTTGATGGGGATTGCATTGAATCTATATATTGCTTTTGGTAAAATTGCCATTTTTACTATGTTGATCCTCCCAATCCAAGAACAAGTGAGATCCTTCCATTTTCTCGTGTCCTCTTCAATTTCTTTCTTAAAAGACTTAAAGTTCTTGTCAAAGAGATCTTTCACTTTCTTGATCAGAGTTACCCCAAGATATCTTATGCTATTTGTGGCTATCGTGACAGATTTGTGGCTATCGTGACAGGTGATGCTTCTCTGATTTCCCTCTCTTCTTCCTTATCCTTAGTGTATAGGAAGGCACCTCTTTCTTGAAGTTGATCTTGAATCCTGCCACATTACTAAAGGTGTTTATCTGCTATAGGAGTTCTTTGGTAGTGTTTTTGTGGTCGCTTATGTATACTATCATATCATCTGCAAATAACAAATTTTCACTTCTTCCTTTCAAATATGTATCCTCTTGATCCCCTTATGTTGTCTTATTGCTATTGCTAGAACTTCAAGCACTATATTGAAGAGGTATGGAGAGAAAGGACAGCCTTGTCGTGTTCCTGATTTTAGTGTGATGGCTTTGAGTTTTTCTCACTTTAATTTAATGTTTGCTGTTGGCTTGCTGTAAATAGCTTTTATTATATTTATGTATGACCCTTGTATCCCTAATCTCTCCAGGACCTTTATCATAAAGGGGTGTTGGATTTTGTCGAATGCTTTTTCAGCATCTAATGAAATGATCATATGGTTTTCTTCTTTCAGTTTATTTATATGATGGATTACATTGATAGATTTCCCTATGTTGAACGAGCCCTGTATCTCTGGAATGAAGCCTACTTGATCATAATGGATAATTTTTTTCATGTATTATTGGATTTGGTTTGCCAGTCTTTTATTGAGAATTTTAGCATCACTGTTTAGGAGTGAGATTGACCTGTAATTCTCTTTCTTGGTTAAGTCTTTGTGAGGTTTTGGTATCAGGGTGACTGTAGCTTCATAAAAGCAATTTGGCAGTGACTCTTCTGTTTCTATATTGTGAAATACCTTCAGGAGTATAGGTATTAGGTCTTCTTGGAAGTTCTTGTAGAATTCCACATTGAAACCATCTGGTCCTGGGCTTTTTTTGGAAGGGAGGTTTTGGATAACAGCTTCTAATTTTTTGCGACTAACAGATCTATTGAGATTGTTTGCCTGGTATTGGTTTAGCTTTGGTATATGGTACTTATCTAAAAAAATGTCCATTTCTTTTGCATTTCCAGTTTTTTGGCATATAGGCTTTTGTAGTAAGATGTAATGATTCTCTGAATTTCCTCTGTGGTTATGTCCCCTTTTTCATTTTTGATCTTATTTATTTGAGTGTTCTCTCTCTGTCGTTTAGTTAGTTTGGATAAGGGTTTGTCGATCTTGTTAATTTTCTCCAAGAACCAACTTTTTGCTTCATTGATTCTTTGGATTGTTTTCCGTCTTTCTATTTTGGTGATTTCAGCCCTGAGTTTGATTATTTCCAGTCTTTTACTCCTCCTGGGTGCGTCTGCCTCTTTTTTTTCTAGAGCTTTAAGGTGTGCTGTTAAGTCCCCATTGTATGGTTTCTCTGTTTTCTTATGTGGGCACTTAGTGCTATGAACTTTCCTCTTAGCACTACTTTCATACTTTCCCATAGATTTGAGTATGTTGTCACTTCATTTTTTATTAAATTCACGGAAGATTTTTATGTTTTTCTTAATTTCTTTCTTGACCCAGGTGTGGTTCAGTAGTTGACTATTCAGTTTCCATGAGTTGGTCAGCTTTCTGGGGGTAACATTGTTGTTGCCTTCTAATTTTAATCCATGCTGATCTGATAAGACACGGGTGGAAACTGATTTTTTTTGTATCTTTGGAGGTTTTCTTAGTTACCAAGTATTTGTTTAATTTCAAGAAGGTTCCATGAGAAGAAGGTGTAGTCTTTCCTATGTGAGTGGAGTGATCTAGAGATGTCTGTTCAGTCCATTTGCTTCATTACCTCCAATAATTCTCTTATTCTCTATTAGGTTTCTGTCTGATTGACCTGTCCATTGATGAGAGAGGTGTGTTGATGTCTCCTACAACTAGTGTGTGTGTGGTTTGATGTCTGCCTTGAGTTTTAGTAATAATTCTTTTACATAAGTGGGTGCTTTTATATTATGGGCATAGATATTTAGGATTGAGGCTTCATCCTGATGAATTTTCCTGTTATGAGTATAAAAAGTCTCAACCTCTTCTGATTGATTTTAGTTTGAAGTCAGTTTTGTTAGAAATTAGTATGGCCACTCCTGCTTGATTCTTAGGCCTGTTTGCTTGAAAAACTTTTTCCCAAACCTCTAGTCTGAGTAGATGCCTGCCTTTGTGGCTGAGATGTGTTTCTTGTAAAACAGCAGAATGTTGGATCCTATTTTCGTATCCAATATCTCAGCCTATGCCTTTTTATATGTGAATTGAGTCCATTAATAGTAAGTGATATTAATTACCAGTAGCTGTTTACTCCAGTTATATTTATTGTTTTTGTTAGTAGAGTTTGTATGTCTCCCTTCTTTGAGTGGGCTGGTGAAGGCTTGCTAGATGCCTAAGTCCTTGTAGGCAGTGTTGGCAATGTTGGATTCCTTGGGTTGTGATTTTCCTTCTTGTTTGAATTTGTTCTTATGCTGACATGTTTGTTTTTTCCATTGATAGTGAACGATAGCTTGTCTGGGTATTGTAGCTTGGGCTTGCATTCACGGTCTCTTAGTTTCTGTAGTACCTCTATCCAGGACCTTCTTGCTTTCATGGTTTCCATAGAGAAGTCAGGTGTAAGTCTGATTGATTTACCTTTATAAGTTACTTGCCCTTTTTCCTTTGCAGCTCTTACTATTATTTCTTTAATCAGTATGTTTTGTGTTTTGATTTTTATATGGTGAGGGGATTTTTTTTGATCCAGACTGTTTGGTGTTCTGTATGCTTCTTGAATATTCAAAAAAATATCTTTATGTTTTGAAAATTTTCTTCCATAATTTTGTTAAAAAATATGTTCTGGGCCTTTGAGCTGTGACTCTTCTCCTTATATCCCTATTAATCTTAGGTTTGGTGTTTTTTTTTTAAGTTAAAGATCTTTTATTTATTTAATTAATTAATTAATTAATTTAATTATTAAAGATTACTGCCTCTTCCCCGCCACCACCTCCCATTTCCCCCCACTCTTCCAATCAAGTCTTCCTCCCTCCTCAGCCCAAAGAGCAATCAGGTTTCCCTGCCCTGTGGGAGGTCCAAGGACCACCCACCTCCAATCAGGTCTATTAAGGTGAGCATCCAAACTACCTAGGCTCCCAGAAGGCCATTATGTGCAATAGGATTAAAAACCCATTGCCATTGTTCTTCAGTTCTCAGTAGTCCTCATTGTCTGCTATGTTCAGCGAGTCCAGTTTTGTCCCATACTTTTCAGACCCCGCCCAGCTGGCCTTGGTGTGTTTCCGATAGAACATTCCCATTGCCCTCGCAGTCCTGAGTTCCTTGCCTGTGCTCTCTCTCCTTCTGCTCCTCCTTTGGATCGTGAGACTTCAGTCAAGTGCTCCAGTGTTGGTCTCTGTCTCTGTCTTCTTTCATTGCCTGATGAAGGTTAATATTCAGGAGGATGCTTATATGTTTTTCTTTGGGTTCACCTTCTTATTTAGCTTCTCTAGAATCACAAATTATAGTCTCAATGTCCTTTATTTATGGCTAGAAACCAAATATGAGTGAGTACATCCCATGTTCCTCTTTTTGAGTCTGGCTTAACTCACTCAGGATAGTGTTTTCAATTTCCGTCCATTTGTATGCAAATTGAAGAAGTCATTGTTTTTTACTGCTGAGTAGTACTCTAATATGTATATATTCCATACTTCTTAATCCATTCTTCCATTGAAGGGCATCTAGGTTGTTTCCAGGTTCTGGCTATTACAAACAATGCTGCTATGAACATAGTTGAGCATATACTTTTGTTGTATGTTAGGGCATCTCTTAGGTATATTCCCAAAAGTGGTATTGCTGGGTGGAGAGGTAGGTTGAACCCGACTTTCCTGAGAAACCGCCACACTGCTTTCCAAAGTGGTTGCACAAGTTTGCATTCCCACCAGCAATGGATGAGTGTGCCCCTTTCTGCACAACCTCTCCAGCAGAGGCTATCATTGGTGTTTTTTATTTTAGCCATTCTGACAGGTGTAAGATGCTATCTTAAGGTTGTCTTGATTTGCATTTCCCTGATTGCTAAGGAACTTGGGCATGATCTTAAGTGTCTTTTGGCCATTTGAAATTCTTCTGTTGAAAAGTCTTCGTTCAGCTCAGTGCCCCATTTTATAATTGGATTGAATAACCTTTATGGTCTAATTTCTTGAGTTCTATATATATTTTGGAGATCAGACCTTTGTCAGTTGCGGATTGGTGAATATCTTCTCCCAATCAGTGGGTTGCCTTTTTGTCTTAGTGACAGTGTCCTTTGCTTTACAGAAGCTTCTCAGTGTCAGGAGGTCCCATTTATTCAATGATGTCCTTAGTGTTTGTGCTGCTGCGGTTATACGTAAGAAGTGTTCTCCTGTGCCATGTGTTGTAGAGTACTTCCCACATTTTATATTATCAGGTTCAGTGTGTTCAGACTGATATTGAGGTCTTTAATCCATTTGGACTTGAGTTTTGTGCATGGTGATAGATATGGATCTATTTTCATTCTTCTACAGGTTCACAACCAGTTCTGACAACACCATTTGTTGAAGGTGCTTTCTTTATTCCATTGAATACTTTTAGCTACTTCATCAAAGATCAGTGTTCATAGGTTTGTGGGTTAATATCAGTGTCTTCTACTTGATTCCATTGGTCGACTTCTCTGTTTTGATGCCAATACCAAGCTGTTTTCAATACTGAAGCTCTGTAATAGAGTTTGAAGTCAGGGACTGTAATGCTTCCAGAAGTTCCTTTATTGAATACAATTGTTTTGGCTATCCTGGGTCTTTTGTTTTTCCATACAATGTTGAATAATGTCCTCTCAATGTTTGTGAAGAATTTTGATGGGATTTTGATGGGGATTGCATTAAATCTAGGAATTGCCCTTGGTAGAATTGCCATTTTCACTATGTTGATCCTCCCAATCCAAGAGCAAGGGAGATCCTTCCATTTTCTGGTATCCTCCTCAATTTCTTTCTTCAAAGACTTAAAGTTCTTGTCAAATAGATCCTTCACTTCCTTGGTTAGATTTACCCCAAGGTATTTTATGCTACCTGTGGCTATCGTCAAAGGTGATGCTTCTATGATTTTCCTCTCTGCTTCCTTATCCTTCGTGTATAGGAGGGCAACTGATTTATTGTATTTGATCTTGTATACTGCCACTCTACTTAAGGTGTTTATCAGCTGTAGGAGTTTTTTGGAGGTGTTTTGCGGGTCGCTTATGTACACTATCATATCATCTGAAAATAATGAAAGTTTAACTTCTTCCTTTCCAATTTGAATCCCTTTGATCCCCTTATGTTTTCTTATTGCTATTTCTAGAACTTCAAGCACTATATGAAAGAGGTATGGAGAGAGTGGGCAACCTTGTTGTGTTCCTGATTTTACTGGGATGACATTGAGTTTCTCTCCATTTAATTAGATGTTATCTGTCGGCTTGCTATGAATAGCTTTTATTATAGTTATGTACGACCCTTGTATCTCTATTCTCTCTAAGACCTTTATCATAAAGGGATGTTGAATTTTTTTGAATGCTTTTTCATCATCCAGTGAAATGATCATGTGGTTTTTTTCTTTCAGTTTCTTTACATGATGGATTACATTGATAGATTTTCATATGTGGAATGAGCCCTGCATCAGTGGATGAAGCCTACTTGATCATAATGGATATTTTTTCTAATGTGTTCTTGGATTTGTTTTGCCAGTATTTTATTGAGGATTTTCACATCGATGTTCATGAGTGAGATTGGCCTGTAGTTCTCTTTCTTGGTTGTGTGTTTGTGTGGTTTTGGTATCAGAGTAACTGCAGCTTCATAAAAGGAGTTTGGCAATGATTTCTCTGTTTCTATATTGTGAAATACATTACATTAAGGAGTATAGGTAATAGGTCTTCTTTGAAGTTCTGGTAGAATTCTGACTTGAAGCCATCTGGACCTGGGCTTTTTTGGTTGGGAGGATTTTAATATCATCTTCTAATTTTTCACGACTAACAGGTCTTTTTAGATTGTTCACCTGGTAATATTTTAACTCTGGTATATGGTACTTATCTAAAAATTGTCCATTTCTTTTACCTTTTCCAAATTTGTGGCAAATAGGCTTTTCTAGTAAGATCTAATGATTCTCTTTATTTCCTCTGTGTCTGTGGTTATGTCTCCCTTTTCATTTCTGATGTTGTTAATTTTCGTATTCTCTCTCTGCCATTTGATTAGTTTGCATAGGGGTTTGGCAATCTTGTTGATTTTCTCCAAGAACAAGATTTTGTTTCATTGATTCTTTTGATTGTGTTATGTTTTTCTGTTTTGTTAATTTCAGCCCCCAGTTTGATTATTTCCAGACTTCTACTCCTCCTATTAAGTCTCCAATGTGTGCTTTCTCCATGTTCTTTAAGTGGGCACTTAGTGCTATGAACTTTCCTCTTACCACTGCTTTCATACTGTCCCATAGGTTTGAGTATGTAGAGTTTTCATTTTCATTGAATTCAAGAAGGACTTTAATTTCTCTATTTCTTCCTTGATCAAGGAGTTGTTCAGTAGTTGACTGTCCAGTTTCCATGAGTTCGTAGTCTTTCTGGAGGTAGCATTGTTGTTGAAATCTAATTTTAATCCAAGGTAATCTATAAGATAGGTGGTTGCTAATATTTTTTGTAACTGTGGATGTTTGCTTTATTAATGAGTATGTGGTCAATTTTCGGTTCCATGAGCTGCAGAGAAGTAGGTATATTCTTTCCTATTTGGATGCAATGTTCTATAGATGTCCATTAAGTCCATTTGATTCATTACCTACTTCAATCCTCTTATTTCTCTGTTAGGTTTCTGTCTGATTGACCTGTCCATTGGTGAGAGAGGAGTGTTAAAATCTCCTACATTAGTATCTATGGTTTAATGACTGCCTTGAGATTTAGTTATGTTTCTTTTACATGAGTGGGTGCTTTTATATTAGGGGCATAGATATTCAGGATTGAGACTTTGTCCTGATAAATTGTTCCTGTTATGAGTAAAAAATGACCGTCTCTATCTCTTCTGATTGATTTTAGTTTGAAGTCAACTTTGTTAGGTATTAGTATAGCCACACCTGCTAGTTTCCTAGGTCCATTTTGTTGATAAACATTTTCCCAGCCCTTTACCCTGAGTAGATGTCTGTCTTTGTGGTTGAGGTGTGTTTCTTGTAAGCAGAGGAATGTTGGACCCTGTTTTCATATCCAATGTCTTAGCCTGTGTCTATTTATAGGTGAGTTGAGGCCATTAATATTAAGTGATATTAATGACCAGTGGTTGTTAACTCTGGCCATTTTTTCTTTCTTTCTTTCTTTCTTTTTTTACCCTTCTTCGAGTTGTGCTGGTGAAGGGTCATTAGATATCTGAGTTATTGTGGGCATTGTTGGACTCCTTGGGTTGTGATTTTCCTTCAATTACTTTCTGTAAGTCTGGATTTGTGGCTATGTATTGTTTAAATTTGTTTTTATCCTGGAAAATTTTGTTTTCTCCCTTTATATTCTATGAAAGGTTGGATGGGTATGGCAGTCTGGGCTTGCATCCATGGTCTCTTAGTTTCTGCAGTGCATCTATCCAGGACCTTCTGGCTTTCATGGTTTCTATAGAGAAGTCAGGTGTAATTTTGATATGTTTACCTTTATAAGTAACTTGACCTTTTTCATTTGCAGCTCTTAATATTCACTCCTTATTCTGTATGATTTGTGTTTTGATTATTATATGATGAGGAGACTTTTTTTTATCCAGTCTATTTGGTGTTCTGATTGCTTCTTGGACATTCAAAGAATATCTTTCTTAAGGAAGGGAAAGTTTTCTTTTTAATTTTATTAAATATATTTTGTTGACAATTGAGCTGTAGTCTTCTCCTTCTTCTATCCTTGTTAATCTTAGGTTTGGTCTTTTTATTGTGTCCCAGATTTCCTGAATGTTTTGTGATGAGAATTTGTTGGTTTTGCTTGATCAGTGTGTTTATTTCCTCTATGGTGTCTTTAGTGTCTGAGATTCTTTCTTCAATCTCTTGTAATCTGTTGGTAGTACTTGTCTCTGTAGTTCCTGATTGTTTACCCAGATTCCATCTCCATCCTAACCTTGTTTTTTTTCTTCTATACTTCCATTTCATTCTTCAAGTCTTGAACCGTTTCCCTTACCTCTTTGATTGCTTTTTCTTGTTTCTCTTGGTTTTCTTGGGTATTTTGAGAAATTTATTCATTTCCTCTACATTTTTGTTTGTAATATCTAATTTTTTATGGCAGTTTTCACCTCTTGTTTAAGGTCCTCTATTATTTTCAGATAATTCAATTTTGAGTCAAATTCTTCTAATTCTTCTGGAGTAGGGTATACAATTCTTCTTATTTCAGGATTCCTGGATTCTGGCAATGTCATGTTGCCTTTCAGGATGTTTTGAGGAATTCTTGCATTGGTGCCTGCCCATCTCTTCCTTCAGATGGAGCCTGGAGAGGCCTAGTGTCTTGGTCCAGTCTTTGCTGTGACTGACTCCCTGGGTGTATCATCTGAGTGTAGGAGCAGGAGCCGTTCCTTTCCAGATGTATTCCTCAGCACCAAAACATGGACGCCTGATAGTCCAATGACCTGTGGACAAAATGGCGAATGTGGGGTGTAGTGTGGTATCGAGTAGAACACAGGAGACCCTGCAGCCAAAGCTGAAGGTTCATTTGCTCCCTTCGGCGGTCCTTGAGGCCTGTCTGACAGGCAGGCACTCACCACTCTGAGTGGGTAGCCTTAGTGTAGGAGCATGAAACTGTTCCTCAGCAAAGGACCTTGCAGACAAGGCAGGCTTGGGGCTGATCGTGGGTAGGAAAGAAAGTCCTGCAGCACGAGCTGGGGGAGGGGGTTTGTCCTCTATTCCAGGACAGTCAGCCCCTGGATAGCACACACTCACCCATCCAGATGGAATTTCTCAGCACCTACACAGGGATGCCTGGTAGCCCAATGAGCCAGGGACTATAGGGAGAATGTTACAGAGAGGGCAGTGCTCAATAAAGCACAGGAGACCCTGCAGCCCTAAGCTGAATGTTCCTGTGGTCCCTTGTTTGGAACCTTCTGGCCTGCCTGGTAGGCAGGCACTCACTGCTCTGGGTGGGTAACCTTAGTGTAGCAACGGGAAAACTGTTCTTGAGGAGAGAACTTAAGAGACAGCAAGGCAGGCTTCTGGGGGGTAGATGGGGGCTGGGTCATGTGTAAAAAAGGGGCCCTGCAGCAGGAGCTGGGGGAGGGTGATTTGTGCTCTCTTCCAGGAGAGTCAGCACCTAAATTGCACACCCTAACCCATCCAGAAGGAACTCCTCAGCACCTAAACAGGGATGCCTGGTAGCCCATGAGCAGGCAAAAAAGGAAACAAGCCTACTTGATTGTAAAGCATAATTTTTTAAATTTGTTCTTGGATTCTGTATGACGAAATTTTATTGAGTATTTTTGCATCAATGTTAATGAGTGGTATTGGTCTGTAATTCTCTTTCCTGTTTTGGTCATTGTGTGGTTTTGGAATCAGAGTGACTGTCAATTCATAAAAAGAGTTTGGGAATGACTCTCTGATTCTATTATGTGCAACACATTAAGGAGTATAGGTAACAGCTTTTCCCAGAAGTTCTGATAAAATTCAGCATTGAAATCATCTGCTCCTGAGCTTTATTAGCTTGGGAGCTTTTTGATGACCGCTTCTACTTCCTCATGACTTATAGGTCTATTTAAATTGGTCACCTGTTCTTGATTTAACTTTGGTAAATGGTACTTATCGAAAAATATGTCAATTTCTTTTATTATTCCAACTTTATGGCATACAAGCTTTTGTAAAATGACCTAATGATTCTCTGAATTTCCTCAGTGTCTGTTGTTAAGTCTCCTTTTTCATTCCTGATCTTGTCAATTTGGGTATTATATCTGTACCTTTTGTTTAGTTTGAAAAATTGTTTGTCAATCTTGTTGACTTTCTAAAAGAACCTGCTCATTGTTTCATTGATTCCTTGAATTGTTCACTGTGTTCCTATTTTATTGATTTCAGCCTTCTGGTTGATTATTTCTGGTCTTCTACTACTCCTGGGTGAGTGTGCTTCTTTTTTTCTAGAGTTTTCAGCTGTGTTGTTAAGGCTCTAATGTGAGCTTTCTCCATTTTTTAATGTGTGCAATAAAAGCTATGAACATTCTTCTTAGCACTGCTTTCATTGCTTCCCATAGGATTGTTTATGGTGTGTCTTAATTTTCATTGAATTTAAGGAAGACATTAATTTCTTTCTTTATTTCTTCCCTGACCCTGTTGTGGTGAATAGTTGACTGTTCAGCTTCCATAAGTTTTAGGCTTTCTTGGGGTAGAACTATGTTTAAATTCTTACTTTACTCCATGGTGATCTGATAAGACACAGGAGGATACTAATTTTTTTTATATCTAAGGAAGTTTGCTTTGTTACATAGTATGTGGTCAGTTCTAAAGAAGATAACATGAGATGTTCAGAATTAGGTATATTCTTTCCCCTTTAGGTTGAATGTTCTATAAATGTCTGTTAAGGCCATTTTTTTCATTACCTCCTTTAATTCTATTTTTTCGCGATTTGTTTTCTGTCTGATTGATCTGTCCACTGGTAAGACAGGAGTGTTGAAATCCCTTCTATTAGTTCTGGGTTTTGATGTCTGCCTTTAGATCTAGTAATTTTTCTCTAAAGAAGTGGGTGATTTTTTATTAGGGACATAGACATTCAGGATTGTGACTTCATCCTGATGAATTGTTCCTGTTATGAGTAAAAAGTCTCCATCACCATCTCATCTGATTGACTTTAGTTTTTCGTCAGTTTTGTTAGATATTAGTATAGCCACACCTGTTTGTTTCTTAGGTTCATTAGAATGAAAAACCTTTCCCAACCCTTTACTCTGAGTAGATGTCTGTCTTTGTGGTTAAGGTGTGCTTCTTGTAAACAGCAGATTGTTGGTTCCTGTCTTTGCATCCAATCTCTTTGCCTCTGTCTTTTTTATAGGTGAATTGAATACATTGATATAAGTGATATTAAAGACCAGTGGTTGTTAACTCTGGTTATTTTTTGTTTTCATTTTGGTGTTAGAGTATTTTTTTACCCCTTTTTGTGTTGTATTTGTAAAGATTTGCTAGATGTCTGAGTTATTTGGGCGTTGTTGGATTCCTTCGGTTGTGATATTCCCTACATTTCTTTTAGTTATGCCGTCTTTATGGCTACATATTATTTAAATTTGTTTTTGTCCTGGAATGTTTGACTTTACATTGATGGTGAACTAAACCTTGGCTGGGTATAGTAATCTGGCCTTGAATCCATGGTCTCTTACTTTTTGTAGCAATCTATCCAAAAACTCCTGGATTTCATTGTTTCTATAGACATGTCAGATGAATTCTAAAAGGTTTATATTTATAATTTACATGAGAGTTACCTTTGTAGCTCTTAATATTCTTTCTTTATATTCTATGTATTGTGTTTGATTATTATAATGTGAGGGTTTTTTTTGGTTCATTCTATTCGGTATTCTCTATGCTTCTTGAACTATTATAAGAATATCCTTTTTTGAAGTTCATTGAATATATTTTTGGGCCTTTGAGCTGCAATTTATCTTCTTCTTCTAACCCTATTATTTTTATGTTGGGTCTCTTTATTGTGTCCCTGATTTCCTGGATGATTTGTGATGAGATATTTTTAGATATGCTGTTTTCGTTGAACAGTGTGTTTATTTTCTCTATAGTGTCTTCAGCATCTGAGATAGTTTCTTCTATCTTTTGTATTCTGTTGGTTATGCTTGCTTTTCTCTGTAATCTCTGTTTGTTTACCTAGATTTTCCATATCCAGATGGCCCTTGTTTCTTGTTTTCTTCATTACCTTCATTTCAGTTTTCAAGTCTTGAACTGTTTCCATTATCTGTTTGATTGTTTTTTCTTGGTTTCCTAGGGTATCTTTTCGGAATCATTTCTTCAAACTTTTTGTTATTCTTCTCATCCATTTCTTTAACGGAGTTTTTCACATCCTGTTTAAGGGACTCTATCATTTTCATAATTTCTAGTTTTTCTATTTATTCTGCATAAGTGTGTTCCAGTCTTCCTGTTGTACATTTATTGGATTCTGGTGTAATCATGCTTTTCAGGTTGGTGGAGGAAATTGTCTTCTCATTTCTTCCTTCCATTGCCTTCTGATGGATCTTCTGGTACAGAATCAGAGCCACTTGCTGGCCAGGGACATCTCAGAAAAATGGACTAGCTTGCTGTTTCCAAACTGAGTGAAACAAAGAAAATCCTGCCCGGTTGCACTCACCACACCATCCCAGAGCCTCAGCCCTCAAACAGTCTGAGCAGGGGTATTTTATGGCCTCACAGAAGGGAATATGTTCCTGGGAGCAAGCTGGGATGGAATCGGATAAGAGAGGCAGTAACTGGGGAGAGAAGCTCCTGCAGAATGACCACAAAGTTTAGGGCATTTGGGGGTGTCTGTGCTCCATTAATAGCATCGTCAACCATTCAGGAACACACTCAACTTGCTGATGGATCTACTCTTCAGAATCAGGACCACCTTCTGTTCAGGGAACTCACAGATAAGAGGACTAGCTTGCTGCTTGAAAATCAGTGAAACAAACAAAATTCCTTCCTGGCTGCCCTCACCTCCTGACTTTATTTCTTTTCCTATCTAAATAACAAGGCATATGAAAGAATATACAATAATGTGACTTGCTTGTTTTGGCAAGGGTCATTCATTACATAAATTCAGACTTGTTCCCTATTGTCATTTGATTGGAACATATCAGTACACTCTAGTGAGCCTTGAATTGACAACTAAAAGGCAGAGAAGCATTTCTATGTTGAAGCATACTCAATACAAAGCATAAAATTATGGATAGGGCAGAACGGGATGCAGAGAAATGTAACTTTAACTCTTGAGCACATAACTGTGAAAGAGATTATAAGAAAATGATTTACACTAAGTATCAAGATCACCAAATTTGTACCCAAATTTTTCATTTGGTGTACATGCACTACACAAAAAGAACACTGCATATGCCAGACCGAGATCTCATGTAAGGGAAAAACAATTTTTAATTTATTTATTACTTTAAAACAATCTATTTTATATACTAGTCCCAGTTCTTACTTCCTCTGTTTCGTACACTCCCCCTAACTTATACCCTCCCAAACTCCCATCCACTGCTCAGAGATGGAAAGTCTTCTCATGGAAAGTCAGCAGAGTCTGATACATCACTTTGATGCAGGATCAAGTCCCTCTCCCCTTATCTAGTGTGAGCATGATAGCCATCCCTCCAAAGTAAATGGGGTTGAAAAAACTAATTCAAGAAATAGGATTACATACCAGTCTTACTGCCAGTGGACCCACAGTCTGCCCAAACCATATACATGTCAGTCACATTCAGACAACCTAATTTTGTTCAATGTGGTATTCTCAGATGTCATCCCTGAGTCAGTGAGCTCCCACTAGCTCAGGTAAGCTGTCTCTGTGGGTTACGCCACCGTGGTCTTGACTCCATTGCCTGTATACTCTCTTCTGCCTCTCTTCAACTGGACCTCAGTAGCTTCGCTCACTGTTTAGCTATGGATCTTAGCATCTTTTTCCATCAGTGGTTGAATAAAAATTCTATGATGATATTAGAGTGGTCAAGAATGTGATTACAGATGCAGGCCAGTTCAAAACCCTCTCCACTAGTACTAGAATTTTTATCTGGGACTGTTTTTATGGATTACTGAGAATTTTTCTGGCAGCAGTTTTCTCTCTAAGCCTAGTATTGCTTTCTATATCAACATATTTTCAGGGCAGACACACGTGCCTGGGGAGACCAGTGGGCAGACGCACGCTGCGGGCAGAGACCAGCGGGCAGATGCAGCAGAGACAGGCATACAGACGCGGCAGGAGACTGGTGCGCAGACGCGGTGGAGACCTGCAGGCAGAAGCAGCAGTGACAGGCGTGCAGATGCGGCGGAGACCAGCAGAGGTGGGATAGTCTAAGCATGAAACACTGAAGCCCACACTGAGAGCAGATCGCCCCACTACTATTAAATCAAGTAGGTTTCTTGGTGCCTAACCTACAGATTGGGAGGCCTTGTATTGGCGAGATCCACCGGCCTGCCCTGAAGACACTCCTGGGTGGGGAGAGTGTTCTTGGCCCACGGAGGGCCGCAGGAATTTTAGCAGGGGCATTCCCAGACCTCCTTGACCCCTCGGTTAGTGTGTGAGGGCTGGTCCCTTCTGCTGGGGCTGCTCTTCCTCTGCTGTAACCTCTCTCCCCCTGGCCCAGCTTGCACCCAGGGGATGCCATCACTCTCCCTCCCTTACGCAGGGCCATGGGATCAGCCAGTTTAGCCTATTTGGGCTCTGGGTCAGGCGCTCAGGACAAAGGGCAGTGGGAGATTCTCTGTTTTGGTGGCTGGCCCACAGAGTGGTAGGCCTTTTGTTGGTGAGATCCCTGGCAAATGGGGAGCCTGGCCCTGTTCCTGAAGACCCTTCTGAGTGATGAGAAGGATCTTTGCCCATGGTGGGAGACAGGAAACGAAGCAAGGGCATTTTGTAAGCAAGGCCACTGGCCCAGCAGGGAACCTGATCCTGCCTTAAAAGACCCATTAGATCACATTGATAGGAGGAGATGGACAGGCACCAAGGAAAGAATTCACCCAACAATCTGAAAACAACATGAAAACACCAGAACCCAATGATCTTACATCAGAAGGACTTGAACACCCTAAAACAGTAGTAGTGGAAAAATTGACTTTATGAAACAATAGAGTCCCTTAAACTACATGAAAAATGCCCTTATAGAAATGGATGAGAAATATAACAAAAGGTTTGAAGAAATGGGAAAATACGTGAATGATACCCTGGGAAACCAAGAAAAAACGATCAAACAAGTAATGGAAACAGTTCAAGAATTGAAAACTGAAATGGAAACAAGGAAAAAAACACAAACTGAGGACCAGCTCGGTATGGAAAATCTAGGTCAACCAGCAGAGACTAAAATATCAAGCATAATCAATAGAATACAAGAGATGAAGAAAGTATCTCAGATTCTGAGGACATCATAGAGAAAGTAAATGCACTGATCAAAGTAAACAGCAAAGTCAACAAATTCTCATAACAAAACACTCAGGAATTATGGGACACAATAAAAAGACCAAACCTAAGAATAATAGGTATAGAAGAAGGAGAAGAGTCACAACTCAAAGGCACAGAACATATTTTTTAAAAAATTCTGGAAGAAAACTTTCCAGAACCCAATGATCTTACATCAGAAGGACTTGAACACCCTAAAACAGAAGTAGTGGAAAATTGACTTTATGAAAGCAATAGAGTCCCTAAAGAAAGATATTCCTTTGAATATTCAAGAAGCATCCAAAACACCAAACAGACTGGATCAAAGAAAAACATCCCCTCACCATATAATATTAAAAACACAAAATATAGTGATTAAATAAAGAATATTAAGAGCTGCAAAGGAAAAAGGGCAAGTAACTTATAAGGGTAATCCGATCAGACTTACACCCGACTTCTCTATGGAAACCATGAAAGCCAGAAGGTCCTGGATAGAGGAACTGCAGAAACTAAGAGACCACGGATGCCAACCCAAACTACTAGACCCAGCCAAGCTATCATTCACTATCAATGGAGAAAACAAGACATTCCAGATAAGAACAAATTTAAACAATACATAGCCACAAATCCAGCCCTGCAGAAAGTAATAGAAGGAAAATCACAACCCAAGGAATCCAACATTGCTAACACTGCCTACAATAACTCAGGCATCTAGCAACCCTTCAACAGCACAACTCAAAGAAAGGAGACACACAAACTCTACTACCAAAAACAATAAGAATAACTGGTGCAAACAACCACTGGTCATTAATATCACTTAATATGAATGGTCTCAATTCACCTATAAAAAGGCACAGACTTAGATGTTGGAGACAAAAACAGGATCCAACATTCTGCTGTTTTGCAAGAAACACATCTCAACCACAAAGACAGGCACCTACTTAGAGTAAAGGGTTGGGAAAATCTTTTTCAAGCAAATGATTCTAAAAAAAAATCAGGTGTGGCCATACTAATTTCTAACAAAACAGACTTCAAACTAAAATCAATCAGAAGAGATCGAGATGGACATGTTATAATCATAACAGGAACAATTCATCAGGGTGAAGTCTCAATTCTGAATATCTGTGCTCCTAATTTAAAAGCACCCATGTATCTAAAAGAAATATTACTAAAATTTAAGGCAGACATCAAACCACACACACTAGTAGTAGGAGACTTCAACAAACCTCTCTCACCAAGGGACAGGTCAATCAGACAGAAACCTAATAGAGAATTAAGGGAATTGTTGGAGGTAAATGCTTAACAGACATCTATAGAACACTCCACCCAAATAGGAAAGAATATACCTTCTTCTCTGCAGCTCATGGAACCTTCTCAAAAATTGACCACATACTCGGAAACAAAGGAAACCTCCACAGATACAAAAAAAAAAAATCAGTGTCCACCTTGTCTTATCAGATCACCATTGATTAAAGTTAGAAGGCAACAACAATGCTACCCCAAGAAAGACAACAAACTCATGGAAACTGAACAGTCATCTACTGAACCACACCTGGGTCAAGGAAGAAATTAAGAAAGAAATTAAAGTCTTCCTTGAATTTAATGAAAATAAAGAGACAACATACTCAAACCTATGGGACACGATGAAAGCAGTGCTAAGAGGAAAGTTCATAGCACTAAGTGCCCACTTAAAGAAAACGGAGAAAGCATACATTGGGGACTTAAGAGCACACTGGAAAGCTCTAGAAAGAAAAGAAGCAGACTCGCTCAGGAGGAGTAAAAGACTGGAAACGATCAAACTGAGAGTTGAAATCAACAAAATAGAAACACAAAAAACAGTCCAAAGAATCAATGAAACAAAAAGTTGGTTCTTGGAGAAAATCAACAAGATTGACAAACCCCTATGCAAACTAATTAAACGACAGAGAGAGAACACACAAATAAATAAGATCAGAAATGAAAAGGGGGACATAACCAGAGACACAGAGGAAATTCAGAGAATCATTAGATCTTACTACAAAAGCCTGTATGCCACAAAACTGGAAAATGCAAAGAAATGGACATTTTTTTTTTTAGATAAGTACCTCATACCAAAGCTAAACCAAGAACAGGTAAGGAGAAGTTTCATCGGGATGGGTGAGTGTGTGCTATCCTGGGGCGGACTGTCCCGGTAGAGAGCACAAACGCCCCTCCCCCAGCACCTGCTGTAGGGCTTTCTCTCCTACACACCCGCACCCACCCCCACCCCCAAGCCTGCCTTGTCTGCAAGGTCCTTAGCTGTGGAGCAGTTTCCTGCCTTTTCACTAAGGATACCAACCGAGAGCAGTGAGTCCCTGACTAGAGGGCAGGCCTCAAGGTCCCCGCCAGGGAAAGCGGGCCCCCGCTGCTGGGGCTGCAGTCTCTGCTGTGATCTGCTGGACCTAATCTGCCTGCGCCCTACTTCCCTTAGTCCCTGGCTCATTGGGGCATCCAGGAGTTCCTGTGTAGGTGCCGAGAAGTTTCATCGGGACGGGTGAGTGTGTGCTATCCTGGGGCGGACTGTCCCGGTAGAGAGCACAAACGCCCCTACACTAAGGCTACCCAACCAGAGCAGTGAGTGCCTGCCTAGCGGGCAGGCCTCAGCAACCCCCGAAAGGGAGCACAGGCACCTCCAGCTTGTACTGCAGTGTCGCCTGTGTTCTACTGGACCCCGCCCGACCCCTTGCATCCGGCCTTCTTTACGCGGGTCATTGGAATACCACGCATCCATGTTTTGGTGTTGAGGAGTTCATCTGGAAGGGAACGGTTCCTGCCCCTACACTGAGGAGATACACCTAGAGAGTTAGTCACAGCAAAGACTGGTCCAAGACATCAGGCCTCTCCTGCCTCCATTTGAAGGAAAAGATGGGCAGGCGCCAATGCAAGAATTCCCCCAACAACTTGAAAGGCAACGTGACATCACCAGGATCCAGGAATCCCGAAATGAGAAGTCTACACCCTAATTCAGAAGAATTAGAAGAATTCGACTCAAAAGTGAATTTTATGAAAATAATAGAGGACCTTAAACAGGAGGTGAAAAACTGCCACAACCAATTAGAGATTACAAACAAAAAGGTAGAGGAAATGAATAAATATCTCAAAGATACCCAAGAAAACCAAGAAAAACAAGAAAAAGTAATCAAACAGGTAAGGGAAACGGTTCAAGACTTGAAGAACGAAGTGGAAGTAATAAAGAAAACACAAACCGAGGGAAGGATGGAGATGGAAAATTTGAATAAACGAACAGGAACTACAGAGACAAGTACCACCAACAGATTACAAGAGATAGAAGAAAGAATCTCAGACACTGAAGATACCATAGAGAAAATAAACACTCTCATCAAAGAAAACAGCATAACCAACAAATTCTCATCACAAAACATTCAGGAAATCTGGGACACAATAAAAAGACCAAACCTAAGAATAATAGGGATAGAAGAAGGAGAAGAAGTACACCTCAATGGTCCAGAAAATATATTTAATAAAATTATAGAAGAAAACTTTCCCAACCTTAAGAAAGATATTCCTTTGAAGGTCCAAGAAGCATACAGAACACCAAATCGACTGGATCAAAAAAAAAATCTCCTCGTCATATAATAATCAAAACACAAAACATACAGAATAAAGAAAGAATATTAAGAGCTGCAAAGGAAAAAGGTCAAGTTACCTATAAAGGTAAACCTATCAGACTTACACCTGATTTCTCTATGGAAACCATGAAAGCCAGAAGGTCCTGGATAGATATACTGCAGAAACTACGAGACCATGGATGCAAGCCCAGACTACTATACCCAGCCAAGCTTTCGTTCACTATAAATGGAGAAAACAAAGTTTTCCAGGATAAAAACAAATTTAAACAATACGTAGCTACAAATCCAGCCCTTCAGAAAGTAATTGAAGGAAAATCACAAACCAAGGAATCCAACAATGCCCACAATAACTCAGACATCTAATGACCCTTCACCAGCACAACTTGAAGAAGGGAAACACACAAACTCTACTACCGAAGGAAAGAAAGAAAGAAAGGAAAAATGACCGGAGTTAACAACCACTGGTCATTAATATCATTTAATATCAATGGACTCAACTCACCTATAAAGAGGCACAGGCTAAGAGATTGGATAAGAAAACAGGATCCAACATTCTGCTGCTTACAAGAAACACACCTCAACCACAAAGACAGACATCTACTCAGAGGAAAGGGCTGGGATAAGGTTTATCAAGCAAACGGACCTAAGAAACAAGCAGGTGTGGCCATACTAATTTCTAAGAAAGTTGACTTCAAACTAAAATCAATCAAAAGAGATGGAGATGGACATTTTTTACTCATAACAGGAACAATTCACCAGGATGAAATCTCAATCCTGAATATATATGCCCCTAATATAAAAGCACCCACTTATGTAAAAGAAACGTTACTAAAACTCAAGGCAGTCATCAAACCACACACACTAATAGTAGGAAATTTCAACACTCCTCTCTCACCAATGGACAGGTCAATCAGACAGAAACCTAACAGAGAAATAAGAGGATTAAGGGAGGTAATGAATCAAATGGACTTAACAGACATCTATAGAACATTCCACCCAAATAGGAAAGAATATACCTTCTTCTCTGCAGCTCATGGAACCTTCTCGAAAATAGACCACATACTCAGTAACAAAGCAAACTTACACAGTTACAAAAAAATATCGGTAACCACCTGTGTCTTATCAGATCACCATGGATTAAAGTTAGAATTCAACAACAATGCTATCCCCAGAAAGCCTATGAACTCATGGAAACTGGACAGTCAACTACTGAACCACACCTGGATCAAGGAAGAAATAAAGAAAGAAATTAAAGTCTTTCTTGAATTCAATGAAAACGAAGACTCAACATACTCAAACCTATGGGACACTATGAAAGCAGTGCTAAGAGGAAAGTTCATAGCATTAAGTGCCCACTTAAAGAAAACGAAGAAAGCACACATTGGAGACTTAATAGCCCACCTGAAAGCTTTAGAAAAAAAAAGAAGCAGACTCACCTAGGAGAAGTACAAGACTGGAAATAATCAAATTGAGGGCTGAAATCAACAAAATAGAAACACAGAAAACAATCCAAAGAATCAAGGAAACAAAAAGCTGGTTCATGGAGAAAATCAATAAGATTGATAAACCCCTATCCAAACTAATCAAACGGCGGAGAGATAATACGCAAATTAACAAAATTAGAAATGAAAAGGGAGACATAACCACAGACTCAGAGGAAATTCAGAGAATCATTAGATCTTACTACAAAAACCTGTATGCCACAAAATTGGAAAATGTTATAGAAATGGACACTTTTTTAGATAAGTACCATATACCAAAGTTAAACCAGGACCAGGTGAACAATCTAAATAGACCTGTTAGTCGCGAAGAATTAGAAGTTGTTATAAAAAACCTCCCCACCAAAAAAAGCCCAGGTCCAGACGGCTTCAATGCAGAATTCTACCAGAACTTCCAAGAAGACCTAATCCCTATACTCCTTAATGTATTTCACAATATTGAAACAGAGAAGTCATTGCCAAATTCCTTTTATGAAGCTGAAGTTACTCTGATACCAAAACCACACAAAGACACAACCAAGAAAGAGAACTACAGGCCAATCTCACTCATGAACATCGACGCAAAAATACTCAATAAAATACTGGCAAACCGAATCCAAGAACACATTAGAAAAATTATCCATTATGATCAAGTAGGCTTCATCCCAGAGATGCAGGGCTGGTTCAACATACGAAAATCTATCAATGTAATCCATCATATAAATAAACTGAAAGTAAAAAACCATATGATCATTTCATTGGATGATGAAAAAGCATTTGACAAAATTCAACATCCCTTTATGATAAAGGTCTTAGAGAGATTAGGAATACAAGGGTCGTTCCTAAATATAATAAAAGCTATTTATAGCAAGCCGTCAGCTAACATCAAATTAAATGGAGAGAAACTCAAAGCTATTCCACTAAAATCAGGAACACGACAAGGTTGTCCACTCTCTCCATACCTCTTTAATATAGTGCTTGAAATTCTAGCAATAGCAATAAGACAACATAAGGGGATCAAAGGGATTCAAATCGGAAAGGAAGAAGTTAAACTTTCATTATTTGCAGACGATATGATAGTGTACATAAGCGACCCCAAAAACTCCAGCAAAGAACTCCTTCAGCTGATAAACACCTTTAGTAGCGTTGCAGGATACAAGATCAATTCCAAAAAATCAGTTGCCCTCCTATACACAAAGGATAAGGAAGCAGAGATGGAAATCAGAGAAGCATCACCCTTCACGATAGCCACAAATAGCATAAAATATCTTGGGGTAACCCTAACCAAGGAAGTAAAGGATCTATTTGACAAGAACTTTAAGTCAATGAAGAAAGAAATTGAGGAAGATACCAGAAAATGGAAGGATCTCCCTTGCTCTTGGATAGGGAGGATCAACATAGTAAAAATGGCAATTCTACCAAGGGCAATTTATAGATTCAATGCAATCCCCATTAAAATCCCATCAAAATTCTTCACAGATCTTGAGAGGACAATAATCAACTTTATATGGAGAAACAAAAAACCCAGGATAGCCAAAACAATCTTATATAATAAAGGATAGTCTGGAGGCATTACCATCCCTGACCTCAAACTCTATTACAGAGCCTCAGTATTGAAAACAGCTTGGTATTGGCATAAAAACAGAGAAGTCGATCAATGGAACCGAGTAGAAGACCCTGATTTTAACCCACAAACTTATGAACACCTAATTTTTGATAAAGGAGCTAAAAGTATTCAATGGAAAAAAGAGAGCATCTTCAACAAATGGTGCTGGCAGAACTGGTTGTCAACGTGTAGAAGAATGAAAATAGATCCATATCTATCACCATGCACAAAACTCAAGTCCAAATGGATTAAAGACCTCAATATTAGTCTGAACACACTGAACCTGATAGAAGAAAAAGTTGGAAGTACTCTACAACATATGGGTACAGGAGATCACTTCCTACGTTTATCCCCAGCAGCACAGACATTAAGGACAACATTGAATAAATGGGACCTCCTGAAACTGAGTAGCTTCTGTAAAGCAAAGGACACTGTCACTAAGACAAAAAGGCAACCCACTGACTGGGAGAAGATCTTCACCAACCCTGAAACAGACAAAGGTCTGATCTCCAAAATATATAAAGAACTCAAGAAACTAAACTTTAAAATGCTAATGAACCCAATAAAAAAATGGGGCACTGATCTGAACAGAGAATTCTCAACAGAAGAAATTCAAATGGCCAAAAGACACTTAAGGTCATGCTCAACCTCCTTAGCGATAAGGGAAATGCAAATTAAAACAACTTTGAGATACCATCTTACACCTGTCAGAATGGCTAAAATCAAAAACACCAATGATAGCCTTTGCTGGCGAGGTTGTGGAGAAAGAGGCACACTCATTCATTGCTGGTGGGAATGCAAACTTGTGCAACCACCTTGGAAATCAGTGTGGCGATTTCTCAGGAAATTTGGGATCAACCTACCCCAAGATCCAGTAATACCACTATTGGGAATATACCCAAGAGATGCCCCATCAAATGATAAAAGTATCTGTTCAACTATGTTCATAGCAGCATTGTTTGTAATAGCCAAAACCTGGAAACAACCTAGATGCCCTTCAATGGAGGAATGGATGAAGAAAGTGTGGAATATATACATATTAGAGTACTACTCAGCAGTAAAAAACAATGACTTCTCGAATTTTGCGTGCAAATGGATGGAAATAGAAAACACTATCCTGAGTGAGGTATCCCAGACCCAAAAAGAGGAACATGGGATGTACTCACTCATAATCGGTTTCTAGCCATAAATAAAAGTCATTTAGCATATAATTTGTGATCCTATAGAAGTTAAATAAGAAAGTGAACCCAAAGAAAATCATATAGTCATCCGCATGGAGAGGGGGAAGTAGACAAGATTGCAGGGCAAAAACTGGGAACTTGCGGGTGAGGTGGCATGGGGCAAAGGGGAAATGGGATGAGAAACATGAGAAGGGGAGGATGGGAGGAGCTCGGGGGATTGGGATGGTTGGGATATAGGAAGGATTGATACGGGAGCAGCGAAGTATATACCCTATCTAAGGGAGCCATCTTAGGGTTGGCAAGAGACTTGACTCTTGAGGGGCTCGCAGGTGTCCAGGAATATGTCCCCAGCTGGTACCTTGGGCAACTAAGGAGAGGGAACCTGAAATGACCCTATCCTATACTGATGAATATCTTGCATATCTCCTTAGAACCTTCATCTGGCGATGGATCGAGGTAGAGACAGAGTCTCAATTTGGAGCAACGGTCTGAGCTCTTAAGGTCCAAATGAGGAGCAGAAGGAGGGAGAACATGAGCAAAAAATCAGGACCACGAGGGATGCACCCACCCACTGTGACAGTGGAACTGATTTATTGGGAGCCTACCAAGCCCAGCTCATCTGGGACTGAATAAGCATGGGTTGATTCCGGACTCTCTGAGCATGGCGTACAATGAAGGCAGATGAGAAGCCAAGGACAATGACACTAGGTTTCCATCCTAATACATGAACCGGCTTTGTGGGAGCTTAGCCTATTTAGATGCTCACCTTTATGGAAGTAGACAGAAGACCTTCGTCTTCCCGCAGGGCAGAGAATTTGGACTGCTCTTCAGTATCAAGAGTGAGGGGGAATGGTGTGGGGGGAGGAGAAGAGGAGTGGGGATAGGGGGAGGGAAGTGGGGGGAGGGGCAATATTTGGGAGGAGGGGAGGGAAATGGGAAACGGGTAGCAGGTGGAAATTTTAATTAAAAAAGAATAATAAAAAAAAAAGAACAGGTAAAAGATCTAGTAGACCTGTTAGTCACGAAGAATTAGAAATTGTTATAAAAAATAGTCCTTCCTAAAAAAGTCCAGGAGCAGATGACTTCAATGCTGAATTCTACTTGAACTTCCAAGAAGAGCAAATACCTATACTCCTTAATGTATTTAACAATATAGAAACAAAAGAGTCATTGCCTAATTCTTTTTATGAATCTACAGTTACTCTGATACCAAAACCACAAAAGACATAACCAAGAAAGAGAATTACAGGCCTATCTCATTCATGAACATTGACGCAAAAATTCTCAATAAAATACTGGCAAACCAAATCCAAGAACACATTAGAAAAATTATCCATTATTATCAAGTAGGCTTCATCCCAGAGATGCAGGGCTGGTTCAACATATGCAAATCTATCAATGTAATCCACCATATAAATAAACTGAAAGAAAAAAACCATATGATCATTTCATTAGATACTGAAAAAGCATTCGACAAAATTCCACACCCCTTTATGATAAAGGTCTTGGAGAGATTAGGAATACAAGGTTCATACCTAAATATAATAAAAGCTATTTAAATCAAGCCAACAGCTAACATTAAATTAAATGGAGAAAAAGTCAAAGCCATCCCACTAAGATCAGGAACAGGACAAGGATGTCCACTCTCTCCATATCTCTTCAATATGGTGCTAGAAGTTCTAGCAATAGCAATAAGAAAACATAAGGGGATCAAGGTGATTTGTATTGGAAAGGAAGAAGTTAAGCATTCATTATTTGCTGATGATATGATAGTATACATAAGCGACCCCAAATATTCTACCAAAGAACTCCTACAGCTGATAAATACCTTTAGTAATGTTGCAGGATACAATATCAACTCAAAAAAATCAGTTGCCTTCCTATACACTAAGGATAAAGAAGCAGAGAAGGAAATCAGTGAAGCATCACCCTTCACGATAGCCACAAATAGCATAAAATATCTTGGGGTAACTCTGACCAAGGAAGTGAAAGATCTATTTGACAAGACCTTCAAGTCTTTGAAGAAAAAAAATGAAGAGGACACCAGAAAATGGAAGGATCTCCCTTGCTCTTGGATTGGGAGGATCAACATAGTAAAAATGGCAAATTTACCCAAAGCAATCTTTAGACTCAATGCAATCCCCATCAAAATTCTTCACATATCTGGAGAAGACAATAATCAACTTTATATGGAAAAGCAAAAAACCCAGGATAGCCAAAACAATCTTATACAATAAAGGGCTGTCTGAAGGCATTACCCTCTCTGACTTTAAACTCTATTATAGAGCTACAGTATTGAAAAAAGCTTGGTACTGGCATAAAAACAGAGAAGTTGACCAATGAAATCGAATAGAAGACCCTGACTTTAACCCATAAACCTATGAACACCTGATTTTGACAAAGGAGCTAAAAGTATACAATGGAAAAAAGAGAGCATCTTCAACAAATTGTGCTGGCAAAACTGGATGTCAATCTGTAGAAGAATGAAAATAGATCCATGTCTATCAACATGCACCAAACTTAAGTCCAAATGGATTAAAGACCTCACTAACAGTCGGGACACACTGAACCTGATAGAAGAGAAAGTAGGAAGTACTCTACAACACATGGGCACAAGAGACCACTTCCTATATACAACGACAACAGCACAGACATTAAGGGCATCATTGATTAAATGGGACCTCCTGAGATTGAGAAGCTTCTGTAAAGCAAAGGACACTGTCACTAGACAAAAAGGGAACCCACTGACTGTGAGAAAATCTTCACCAACCCTGCAACTGACAAAGGTCTGATCTCCAAAATATATAAAAAACTCAAGAAACTAGACCGTAAAAGGCTAATCAACCCAATCATAAAATGGGGCACTGACCTGAGCAGAGAATTCCAAACAGAAGAATTTCAAATGGCCAAAAAACACTTAAGGTCATGCTCAACTTCCTTAGCGATCAGGGAAATGAAAATCAAGACAACTTTAAGATACCATCTTACACCTGTCAGATTGGCTAAAATCAAAAGCACCAATTATATCCTTTGCTGGAAGGTTGTGGAGAAAGGGGTACACTCATCCATTGGTGGTGGGAATGCAAACTTGTGCAACCACTTTGGAAAGCAGTGTGGTGGTTCCACAGGAAATTCGGGATCAACCTACCTCTGGACCCAGCAATACCACTCTTGGGAATATACCCAAGAGATGCCTTATCATACAACAAAATATATGCTCAACTATGTGCATAGCAGCATTGTTTATAATAACCAGAACCTGGAAACAACCTTGATGCCCTTCAATGGAAGAATGGATGAAGAAATATGGAATATATACATATTAGAGTCCTACCCAGCAGTAAAAAACAATGACTTCTTGAATTTTGCATGCAAATGGACAGATATAGAAAACAATATGCTGAGTGAGTTAAGCCAGCCCCAAAAAGAGGAACATGGGATGTACTCACTCATATTTGGTTTCTAACCATAAATAAAGGACATTGAGCATAGAATTTGTGATCCTCGAGAAGCTAAATAAGAAGGTAAACACAATGAAAAACATATAGGCATCCTCCTGAATAGTAACCTTCATCACACGATCAAAGGAGACAGATACAAAGACCCACAGTGGAGCATCAGACTGAAATCTTAAGGTCCAAATCAGGAGCAGAAGGAGAGAGAGCACGAGCAAGGAACTCAGGCCGTGAGGGGTGCACTGAGATAATGGGGATGTTCTATTGGGAACTCACCTAGGCCAGCTGGCCTGGGTCAGAAAAAGCATGGGATAAAACCAGACTCACTGAACTAGCAGACAATGAGGACAACTGAGAACTCAAGAACAATGGCAATGGGTTTTTGATCCTACTGCACATACTGGCTTTGTGGGAGCCTAGGCAGTTTGGATACTCCTCCTACTAGATGGGATGGAGGTGGATGGTTTTTGGACTTCCCACAGGGCAGGGAACCCTGATTGCTATTAGGGCTGACGAGGGATGGGTACTTGATTGGGGGAGGAAAATGGTGGGTGGTGGTGGGGTGGAGGCAGAAATCTTTAACAAACATATAAATAAATAAATAAATAAATAAGAGATATTTTCTTCATTTTTCTCCATCTCTGACTTTCTTGAATCTCAACCATCCCATTCTTTCATTTCTCCTTGCCTTCCCCTTCTTCCATCTCCATCCTCTTCCTCCCACCTTTCTTCCTCCAATGTTCCCAATTTTTTCGGGTGCTCTTTTCTGTTTCTACTTCCCAGGGCTATCCATGCATGCATCACTTAAGATCCTCCATATTACCTTCTTGTTGACAAATGAGTTTATCCTGCCTATTCCCACAGTGACTTACTTCTAAAGAGCACACAGAGACTTATATTAATTATGAACTATTTGGCCGATTAGCTCACACTTATTATTGGCTAGCTGTTACATTTTATATTAACCCTTAATTCTTATCTATGTTTAGAAACATGGCTTATTACCTTTTCTCAATAAGTCATTCTCATTATTTTTTTTCTGCCTATAGCTGATAAGTCACTCTGCCATCCCCTTCCCATATTTCACTTAGTGTAGTAGCCTCAACTGTATTACCTGCCTAGTTACAGGAAAGTCTGTACCTTTCCAGTGACTAATCTTTATAGTCTACAAGAATGTTATCCCACAGTAGTTCCCCTTTTTTTTCTTTGAAAGAAAGAGCTCTGTTTTATTTCATTTGTTTAGCTTTAGTATATATATTGAAGGTAGAATTTGCAGTCTATAGGTGTGAATGGCCTTAGCCAATGAGAAGGCATGTGATGTTAGTCACAAGGAAGTTGAATTTTCATATTTAATGTGTTCCTTTATCTGGAGTTTGGCAGAGATTGGAGAGTTTGAGAGCTTGGCCAAACTTTCTGAAATTAAAAGAAAAGCATCCTTTTTGTCTCGAAGTATAGAAGACCAAATTATGAATAGATGGGTTTTGAAATTTCAGTCCTATATATACACTCTATGCATCAGCCTTGAGCCCTCGTCATGCTAACAGCTGATAGTCCTGCACATATTGGTCATCTAAAAATTTTCTAGCAGAATATTTAGAATCATTTGCTTAGACCTAGAATGACTCTGTATCAAGTAATTTGTTTCTATGGCTTCTGCTGACTCATGTATATAGTGAGGGAACTCCCAAGTTAGTTTACCTGTGGGCCTCCTATAGTTTGAGGGATTGCCCTGACCTTGTGGAAAAGTGTCTTGATACAGTGTAACTTAGTAGACCAGAATTCCAGGGTAAGGCTCCATATTGCAAAAGTGGCCAGGTTTGAACTCAGTTATCTTGAAGTGTTGGGACATTTTGTTTACTACTGTGGAATAATGCTCTTATATCCTGTATATATTTCTTATTTGTGTTGGTTCAATAAAATGTTCATTGGCCAGAATCCAGGCAGGTAGTGTAGGCAGGGTAAACAGACTAGGAGAATCCTGGGAAGAGGAAAATATTCATTCTGCAATCGCCATCCAGATGTATTGGGTACAAGATGTGAATGCTGCACTGAGTAAGCTACCAAACCACAAGGCTAATCTTAGATAAGACCTATGGTTAATTTAAGTAATAAGAGCTAGCTAGGCATATGTGTGAGCTACTGGACATACAAGGTTGTAATTAATGTAGTTTCTGTGTGAAAACTTGGGTCTCCGTGACCAAGTAATGAAAGGGCTATCTGTATCTACAATTTGCTCTTCTTTCTGTATGTATTTCACGATTTCTTTCCATATACCTTTCACCATCTCTCTATCATCTCTATACTCCATCATTTATTTTTCTATACTATCATCTTTTCCTGTATTATCTCTAGTTCATCTCATTGTCTATCATCTCTCTATAATCTCTTTGTCATCTTTTTATCATCTCTATCATCACTCTGTCATCTCATTATCATACCATTTTCTATCATCTCTCTTTTGTCTCTATGTCTATCCTCCAGCATTTATTTTTCTTGTCTCTCTTCCATCCCTTTCTCTATCCCATGTATCATCTCTTCTATTTCTCTATCATGGCTCAATCATCACTTCCTCTATCATCACTTTTTCCTCTATGTCTTTGTCTATCATCACTTCCTCTTTCATCTCTTTCTCATCATCTCTTCCTCTATCATTGCATTTACTATCGTATCTTACTATGATAACATTTTCTTTATCATCTCTTTCTGTATTGTCTATTTTCTATCATCAGTTTCTCTAATACCTCTGTCATCACTTACTCAATCATCTTGTTCTCGATCATCTATTATTCATTTCTCAATTACCTCTATCTGCCATCATTTCATTCTCCAGTCTATCTTCTCCTATTCTACCATCTCTCTATCTTCTCTTACTCTATTATTTCTCTGCCATCTCTTTTCTGTCTTCTATTTCTCTACTATCTTTCTCTATCATTTCTTACTCTATCATATTTCCTCCATTATGATTTCCTCTAACACTTCTCTATCATCTGATTCTCTCTCATCTTTTCTTCTATCGTCTCTTCCACTATCATCCCGTACTCCACCATCGCATTTTCTAGCATCTCTTCTCTAGCATCTCTTTCTCTATCATATCTTCTTTTATCAACCTTTGCTCTATCATCTCTTGCTCTTTAATCTCTATGTCATCTCTTTATCTATGACCTCTTCATTATCATCTGTCTTTATCACTTATGTATCATCTCATTCTCTAAGATCTCTATCACATATATCTTTAGCATCTTTTCCTATTTCTCTTGATCTCATTAGTGGTAGGCAGAAAATACCACTGATAAAAATGTATCTCTTGGTATGGTATTATTTTATTTAATTTATTTATTGAAAATTTCTACTTCCCTTCTTCAAATTTCACTCACACTCTGCCATCCCCCTCTCTGTCCTTCTCGAGTCCTCAGAGATAACAGAGTGCCCAACCCAGTGGGAAGTCCGAGGCCCTCCCCACTCCATCCATGTCTAGGAAGGTCTGAATCCAAACAGACTAGGCACGCAAAAATCAGTACATGCAGAAGAATCAAAACCCAGTACCATTATCATTGGCTTCTCAGTCAGTTTTCAGTGTCAGGCACATTCAGAGAATATTGTTTGATCACATACTCATTTAGTATTAGTCCAGCTGGACTTGCTGAGCTTCTATTATATATGTCCCATAGTCTCTGTGTGTGGAAGCAATTCTTGAGGTCCTAACTCACTTACTCATGTTCTCTCACCTTATGATCTTCATCTGAACATTGGGAACTAAGTCCAGTGCTCCAATGTGTGTCAGTGTCTCTATCTCCATACATTGCTAGATGAAGGTTCTAAGGTGATATGCAAGATATTTATAAGTAGGGCTATGGAATAAGGCCAGTTCAGGGACCCCCTCATCTGCTGCAAGATGAAAGAGCTAGGGACATCTTCAAGGGCACCTGGGACCCCCTCTAGAGCCAAGTCTTTTGCCAAACCTAAAATGGTTCCCTTCCTTGTGATATCTTCTTTTCTGCTCCGATATCCATCCTTCCTCAATCTCATTCATCCCTATTCCAATCCTTCCATTCTCCCTTCTCTCTCCCCACTGCCACCCCCATGATCCCAACTTTCACCTGGCAATCTTGTCTACATCCAGTATCTAGGAGGATAAATATATGTTTTTCTTTGGGTTCTCCTTCTTGTTTTCTTCTGTAGGATCATGAATTATAGGCCCAATATCCGTTGCTTATGGTTTGAATCCACTTCTGATGGAGTTCATAACTTATTCATCTTTTTGTATCTAGGTTATCTCAGTAAAATGTTTTCTATTTCCATTCTTTGAATGCAAAATTCAAGATGTCATTGTTTTATTGCACTGAGTGCATCTCTAAAGTGAATATATGCCACACGTTCTTTATCCATTCTTCTATTGAGGGGCACCTAGGTTGTTTCCAGGTTCTGGCTATAACAAATAGTGCTGGTATGAAAATAGTTGAACAAATGCATTTGTAGTATGATTGGGTATCTCTGGATATATTCAGCAAAATTGAAATTACTGGATTCCAAGGTTGGTTGACTCCTCTATTATAATGTATCATACATCTCTACTTCTGATCAAGGTATCTATAAGCTGCTTCCATTTTAAGGCTGTTGTCATCATTTGTTGCACATATGTTCAGAGATTGTTTAATATTGTAAAATGAAGTAATAGTCTTTACGTTATATATTAAAGCAGTAAGTATTATAGGTTAATATTCACCCATGTTTTCCAAACTCATATTAACACTAATCAGGTTCTTATGATACATAGAGACTGTATTCTGTACAGATAGGTAATCATCAAACACTTAAAGGAATTGCAGAAACTGGGATTTAAATAACTTAGGGTTTTGTTGATGTGAGACACAATGGCTCTTTGCATCACTGATCTATTCCTGAAAGAATGTTGAGCATCAAAGATACTGTACTTGGAGTTTGTACTATTCTTTGTAAAACTGGGCTTTGGTGAAGGAATTGCACTTGTTTGACTGATAAAATGCATGGTGTCTGGACTGGACAAGCAAGATACAAGAAAAATGACTGTCAAACCTTGCCAAAATAGGGTAAGATTGTTTTCAAAATCTTCCTGCCTCTATAAAAGAGCTGTCAGTTACTCTAGGCCTTAGCCAAAGTGGTTTGCTTCAACATTGCAAATGAGACACTGGGTGATTTCCCAGGTAGACATATGTCTCTGTAATCTACTGTACATTTTGGAAACATCTTTAATGCATTTATTGGCTACTCAAGTAATATTCTATCTCAATTCTCAGGCCTTGATGGAGGTTGAAGACTTGATAGTTGTAGATAACTTCCTCTTATGGTCTAGCCAACCCATTTCTAATACAAGACTAAGACTCCTAGGAATAAAATAATCATTGAAATTTTGAGCATATATTTCTTGCTCAATATTGCCTATACTGGATACTCCCTGGGCTCCCTACAGGGGCTCTACACCCCGCAAACTGCCTCTCTCTTCTTGTCCCATCCAGCTTGCATCCAGAACCCTTCTCCCTTCTGCCTCGTTGGGCACATAACACCATCCAGCTCAGTCTGTCTGGTGCTGGGGGCAAATCCTCAGGGTAAGTAGGCAGGCAAGACTTCCTTTGTTTCACTGGCCTGCCTGCCCCAAACAAGTAGGCGCTTTTTTTACGAACTACCCAACCTGCACGGAGATCTGACCTCGGCACCAAAGAGACAGCAGTGGGGTGAGTTTGTGACCGGCAGCGGAAGCAGCCCTGGAAAGGGAACTCTGAAGTTCCTCATCCCCCACCCTATACTCCCTGGGGTCCCTGCAGGGGCTCTACACCCCGAATACTGCCTCTCTCTTCTTGTCCCACCCAACTTGCAACAAGAACCCTTCTTCCTTCTGCCCTCTTTCCTCTTTGGGCACATAACACCATCCAGCTCAGTCTGTCTGGCACAGGGGGCAAATCCTCAGGGCAAGTAGGCAGGCGAGACTTCCTTTGTTTCACTGGCCTACCTGCACCAAGCAAGGTAGGGGCTTTGTTTACGAACTACCCAACCTGCACGAATATCTGATCTGGGCACCAGGAGAGACAGCAGTGGGGTGAGTTTGTGACCGGGGGCGGAAGCAGCCCTGGACAGGGAACTCTGAAGTTCCTCACCCCCCACCCTAAACTCCCTGGGCTCCCTTCATGGGCTTTACACCCCGCATACTGCCTCTCTCTTCTTGTCCCACCCAGCTTGCCTCCAGAACCCTTCTTCCTTCTGCCCCCTTTCCTCTTTGGGCACATAACACCATCCAGCTCAGTCTGTCTGGCACTGGGGGCAAATCTTCAGGGCAAGTAGGCAGGCGAGACTTCCTTTGTTTCACTGGCCTGCCTACAACTAACAAAGTAGGGGCTTTGTTTATGAACTACCCAACCTGCACGGAGATTTGATCTTGGCACCAGGAGAGCCATCAGTGGGAGAGCTAATCTCAGTACCAGGAAAGCCATTTTTGAGCACGGAGATCTGATATAGGTACCAGGAGAGACATCATTGGAGCACCAGGAAAGCTATCATTGCAGAGTGCCATCAATGGGAAGGTACATAAGTAGGCAAGGAGACCTGATCCGGTAAAAGAAGACCCATAGGGGAGCATTCGGAGAAAGAGATGGGCAGGCGCCAATGCAAGAATTCACCCAACAATCTGAAAAACTATATGAAACCACCAGAACCCAGCGACCTCACAACAGGATGACATGAACACCTTAATCATGATGAAGAAGTAGATAAAATTGACTTTATGAAAGTGATTGACACCCTTAAACAGCATGTAAAAAATGCCCTTATAGAAATGGATGAGAAGTATAACAGAAAGTTTGAAGAATTGAGTAAATCAGTGAATGACACCCTAGGAAACCAAGGAAAAACAATCAAACAGATAATGGAAACAGTTCAAGACTTAAAAACTGAAGTGGAGGCAAAGAAGAAAACACAAACAGAAGGCCAGCTGGACAGGGAAAATCTAGGTAAACGAATAGAGACTACAGAAGTAAGCATAACCAATAGAATACAAGAGATAGAAGAAAGAATCTCAGATTCTGAAGATACCATAGAGAAAATAAACACGCTGATCAAAGAAAACAGCAAGGCCAACAAATTCTCATCACAAAACATTCAGGAAATATGGGACACAATAAAAAGACCAAACCTAAGAATAATAGGAATAGAAGAAGGAGAAGAAGCACAGCTCAATGGTCCAGAAAATATATTTAATAAAATTATAGAAGAAAACTTTCCAAACCTAAAGAAAGATATACCTATGAAGGTTCAAGAAGCATACAGAACACCGAATAGGCTGGATCAAAAACAAACATCCTCTCACCATATAATAATCAAAACACAAAGCAAACAGAATAAAGAAAGAATACTAAGAGCAGCAAAGGAAAAAGACCAAGTTACTTATAAAGGTAAACCTATCAGACTTACACCTGACTTCTCTATGGAAACCATGAAAGCCAGAAGATCCTGGGTAGATGTACTGCAAAAACTAAGAGACCATGGATGCAAGCCCAGACTACTATACCCAGACAAGCTTTCATTCACTATAAATGGAGAAAACAAAATTTTCCAGGATAAAAACAAATTTAAACAATACGTAGCCACAAATCCAGCCTTACAGAAAGTAATAGAAGGAAAATCACTAATCAAGGAGTCCAACAATGGCCACAATAACTCAGACATCTAGAGACCCTTTACCAGCACAACTCAAAGAAGGGAAACACACAAAATCTACTACTAAAAAAGTGACCGGGGTTAACCACCACTGGTCATTAATATCACTTAATGTCAATGGACTCAACACACCTATAAAAAGGCACAGACTAAGAGATTGGATATGAAAACAGGATCGAACATTCTGCTGTTTACAAGAAACACACCTCAACCACAAAGACAGGCACCTACTCAGAATAAAGGGTTGGGATAAGGCTTATCAAGTAAATGTACCTGAGAAACAAGCAGGTGTGGCCATACTAAATTCTAACAAAGTTGACTTCAAACTGAAATCAATCAGAAGAGATGGAGAGGGACATTTTCTACTCATAACAGGAACAATTCATCAGGATAAATTCTCAATCCTGAATATCTATGCACCTAATATAAAAGCACCCACGTACATAAAAGAAACATTGTTAAAACTCAAGGCAGCCATCAAACCGCACACATTAATAGTAGGAGACTTTAATACTCCGCTCTCACCAATGGACAGGTCAAATAGACAGAAACCTAACAGAGAAATAAGAGAATTAATGGAGGGAATGAATCAAATGGACTTAACAGACATCTATAGAATATTCCACCCAAATAGGAAAGAATATACTTTCTTCTCTGCAGCTCATGGAACCTTCTCAAAAATCGACGACATACTCGGGAACAAAGCAAACATCGACAGTTACAAAAAACATATCTGTAACCACCTGTATCTTATCAGATCACCATGGATTAAAGGTATAATTCAGCAAAAATGCTACCCCCAGAAAGCCTACAAACTCATGGAAACTGAATAGTCAACTACTGAACCATACCTGGATTAAGGAAGAAATAAGAAAGAAATTAAAGTCTTCCTTGTAGACTATGAAAATAAAGAAACAACATACTCTAACCTATGGGACACTATGAAAGCAGTCCTGAGAGGAAAGTTCATAGCACTAACTGCCCACTTAAAGAAAACAGAGAAAGCACACACTGGAGACTTAACAGCCCACCTGAAAGCTCAAGAAAAAAAAAGAAGCAACCCCAAAAACTCCACCAAAGAACTCCTACAGCTGATAAACGCCTTTAGTAATGTGGCAGGATACAATATCAACTCCAAAAAATCAGTCGCCCTCTTATACACAAAGGATATGGAAGCAGAGAGGGAAATAAGAGAATCATCACCTTTCACGATAGCCACAAAAAGCATAATATATCTTGGGACACTCTAACCAAGGAAGTGAAAGATCTATTTTGCAAGAACTTTAAGGCATTGAAGAAAGAAATTGAAGAGGATACCAGAAAATGGAAGGATCTTCCTTGCACTTGGATTGGGAGGATCAACATAGTAAAAATGGCAATTCTACCAAGGGCAATTTATATATTCAGTGCAATCCCCATTAAAATCCCATCAAAATTCTTCACAGATCGTGAAAGGACAATAATCAACTTTATATGGAGAAACAAAAAACCCAGGATAGCCAAAACAACCTTATACAATAAAGGAACTTCTGGAGGCATTACCATCCCTACTTCAAACTCTATTACAGAGCTACAGTAATGAAAACAGCGTGGTACTTGCATAAAAACAGAGAAGTCAACCAATGGAAATGTATATAAGACCAGGATTTTAACCCACAAACAGAGGAACAACTGATTTTCGATAAAGGAGCTAAAAGTATACAATGGAAAAAAGAGAGCATCTTCAACAAATGGTGCTGGCACAATTGGATGTCAACCTGTAGAAGAATGAAAATAGACCCATATCTATCATCATACACAAAACTCAAAACTCAAGTCCAAGTGTACCAAAGAACTCAATATCAATCTGAACACACTGAACCTGATATAAGAGAAAATGTGAAGTACCCTACAACATATGGGCACAGGAGATCGCTTCCTATGTATAACCACAGCAGCACAGACATTAAGGGCAACATTGAATAAATGGGACCTCCTGAAACTGAGAAGCTTCTGTAAAGCAAAGGACACTGTCATTAAGACAAAAAGGCAGCCTAGGGACTGGGAGAAGATCTTCACCAACCCTGCAACAGACAAAGGTCTGATCTCCAAAATATGTAAAGAACACAAGAAACTAGATTTAAAAGGATAATTAACCCAATTAAAAAATGGGGCACTGAACTGAACAGAGAATTCTCAACAGAAGAAGGTCAAATGGCCAAAAGATACTTAAGGTCATGCTCAACCTCCTTAGCGATCAGAGAAATGCAAATCAAAACAACTTTGAGATATCATCTTACACCTGTCAGAATGGCTAAAATCAAAAACACCAAGGATAACCTTTGCTGGAGAGGTTGTGGAGAAAGGGGTAACCTCATCCATTGCTGATGGGACTGCAAACTTGTTCAACCACTTTGGAAATCAGTGTGGCGGTTTCTCAGAAAAATTGGGATCAACCTACCCCTGGACCCAGCAATAGCACTCTTGGGAATATACCCAAGAGATGCCCTAGCATATGACAAAAGCATTTGTCCAACTATGTTCATAGAAGCATTATTTGTAATAGCCAGAACCTGGAAACAACCTAGATGCCCTTCAATGGAAGAATGGATGAAGAAAGTGTGGAATATATACACATTAGAGTACTACTCTGCGGTAAAAAACAATGACTTCTCTAATTTTGCATGCAAATGGATGGAAATAGAAAATACGATCCTGAATGAGGTAACCCAGACCCAAAAAGTAGATCATGGGATATACTCACTCATAATTGGTTTCTAGCCATGGATAGGGGCCACTGAGTCTATAATTTGTGATCCTAAAGAAGCTAAACAAGAGGGTAAACCCAAGGAAAAACATATAGATATCCTCCCAGCTATGGGAGATAGACAAGATTGATGGGCAAAATATTGGAATCTTGGGGGTGGGGTGGGATGGGGATGAGGGGTGATGGGGAGAGTAAAGTGTGAAGGAGAGGATGAGGGGAACTGCGGGAAACTGGTGACTGGGGATAAAGCAAGCTGGGATAGGGGAGCAGGGAAACTCATACCTTAGTTAAGGGAGCCACCTAAGGGTTGGCAAGAGACTTGAACTTGGAAGGGCTACCAGATGCCCAGGGCAATGACCCCAGTTAGTTCATTGGGGCACCTGAGGATAGGGAACCTGAAATGAACCTGTCCTATAATCATACTGATGAATATCTTGCATATCGCCATAGAACCTTCATCTAGTGATGGATGGAGATAGAGACAGAGACCCACACTGCAGCACCGGACTGAGCTCCCAAGGTTATAATGGGAAGCGAAGGAGAGAGAACATGAACAAGGAATCAGGACCATGAGGGGTGCACCCAACCACTGTGACAATGGGGCCGATCTATTGGGAGCTCACCAAGTCCAGCTGGACTGCTACTGAAAAAACATGGGATAAAACCGGACTCTGTGAATGTGGCAGAAATGAGAGCTGATGAGAGGCTAAGGAGAATGGCACGGGAACTTTCATCTGGCGATGGATCGAGAGAGAGACAGATACCCAATTTGGAGCAATGGTCTGAGCTCTTAAGGTCCAAATGAGGAGCAGAAGGAGGGAGAACATGAGCAAGGAAATCAGGACCACGAGGCCTGCACCCACCCACTGTGACAGTGGAACTGATCTATTGGGAGGTCTCCAAGGCCAGCTGGACTGGGACTGAATAAGCATGGGTTGAAACTGGACTCTCTGAACATGGTGGACAATGAAGGCTGATGAGAATCCAAGGACAATGGCACTATGTTTTGATCCTAATACATGAACTGGCTTTGTGGGAACTTAGCCTGTTTGGATGCTCACCTTCCTGGACCTAGATAGAAGTGGGAGGACCTTGGTCTTCTTGTAGGGCAGGGAATTTGGATTGCTCTTCAGTATCGAGAGGGAGGGGGAATTGACGGGGGTAGGACAAGAGGAGTGGGGATGGGGGAGGATAGCGGGGGGAAGGGACAATATGTGGGAGGAGGGGGAGCGAAATGGGAAACGGGGGGCAGTAGGAAATTTTAATTAAAAAAGAATTAAAAAATGAGAAAAAAAATTGCCTATACTGGCTATAAATCTAACTTTTATACTTGATATTTGTTCTTATTATATGTAGTCCTGTATTGGTTTTGAACATTCTTATTAGGTAAAAGGGGAGGTGATGTGAAAACTCCTTTGGCCAATGGCCTTTGAGAGGCTGGACCTTGTGTGGTGTGACTTTGTGGTTCCAGAAACACTTAGGAGAGCCATTCTGCCTCTTGTGCAAAGCAACAGCCTCTCGTCAACCTGGGGAGCTACTGGGAGAAAAAGATATCAAGAGTGTGGTAAACTTCCATGATTTTTTTCTTACTGAAGAGTTGCTGACAGGAGGAGTTACTGTGGGTAACTCTCCAAGTTATCTCCCTTACTTATGAGCTAATAATGGTAGTAAGACTGGCAATTCTGTCTTAGGAAAGTATCTTTTAGGTCATATTTTTACTTGGGACAGCTGGCAAATGAAGCTATCATGAGTTTGATGCTCTTCCAGCCCTCCTGTTTCTTTTGAAGTTGTTGGCAACATATGTGGCCTTATGCCTAAGCCAAGAACTTTTTCCCGTTGAAGTGGCCATCGAGGACAGGTGCTCTAGGCCTTAGCTCTTATTGGGGAGCTATTAGCAATTGAAACAGCCATCAGATATGTTTTCCTGGCCTCATCAAACACTGAGTTCTTATTGGAGGAGTGGATGGAGGATGGGGAAGGGAGAAGTTGGCAGGAGTGGAAGGACAGCGGATTAACTTGGGTATGTAACATGAGATTGTCCTAAAAAGAAAAAAAAAAGAAAGAAAAAAAAAACCACTGCCAGAAGAGGCCCAGACATTTATTGGGGAGGTACTGGCAGCTGAATCTGAAATCAAGGATGTGCATTATTCCCTATCACTTCACTTATAGGCTACTGACAGTTGAACCTGCCATGGAGGATGTGCTTTCCAGGAAATATCTTATATTGCGCAGGCCCACTTGCTTCTGGATGGACTAAGGTAACACCCACAGTGGTATAACTGTTCTGTATCAATTAGCAGTAATAGCCCCATAGACATTCACTTATTCCATTCAGATAGCCACGGTTCCATCTTTCCATATGACTCAAGGTTAATAGCTAGTTTAAAGGTAAAGCAAACTGTGATGAGCAGCAAGTGACAGAAACCCACTGGAAACACTAGGAGCCAAAAGTGGTGATTCTTTGCTGGGGCATGGTGCATCCTGGCATATGAGGAGAAGGAAGGTGTCATATGCAAGCAAGGACTCAGAAGCCCCTAATTCTCATCTCTGCCCTTCCTTCTTTATTGCCTGCATGATGGCTTACATGCCTCATCACTTCCTCTTAGATCAGATTTCAATAAATGACAGATATCACTTGTCATATTAACTGCTGCTTATCTAATATTTAAGAAAGCATTATCTGTGTTTACTTATATTCATCAGGCACTTCAACCTCAAGTCCTGATTGATTATTTCTCCTTGCTGTGCTCTGTTGATCTTTTGATTGCTTTCATGACTCTGAAATATTTCCTTTCTCAAATTTCTCCTCCAGAATTCCCACAATGGTTAGTGTTCTTTCTCAAGACAAACAAATGACATTATTAATATTATTACTATTATTACTATTGTTATTGATGTTACTTTTATTATTGTTGTTGTTTTTCTGTTGTGATTTTATCCTGAAAACTTATCCACAGGGATTCACTGGGGTTCTCAATTGTACAAAGAGACATTTCTACAAATGATTACTTCAACTCCATGCTTCTAATCATTTTATTATTTGTCTGATTTTGTTCATTGCAGCCAAATTACTGTTTTCCAACTGAGGCCTTAGTCTAAGACACTGTATGTGACCTGTCCCTATTCCATAGCATATTCCCACACTTTGTGTTCAGACTGTGACATGCTTATACAATCCATTCTCTCTTTGTTAAACAACCTCTGGCTGGTATTATTTCATGTCCTTGTTCCAAGTTCTGTTTGTACTTCCAATGGGTCCTTTTAAATAATCAGGCTGTTTCTTCACAAGTGATGGTATCTTTGATCATCAGGATGAGCTGCAGTTGCTTCATTTCAAAGTTGTTTCTTCTGCATCAAGATGCTGACACTTTGCAAATAGCCATTTTCTTAGACTTCCAGTCAGCGGCAGAATCCATTAACGATTCTTACCTGAGCCAATTAAGGCATATATGGTGGCTGCCAGGTGGTGGAGTTCCAATTTCATGATTCCTTTGCGTTGATTAGTTGGAATGCCACCCCAAAGACCCAGTTTTCTCCTCCACTGTTTTTTTTAATCAAAGCAGTTGGGATTCAGAAACATTTTCTTCCAAAGATTTAAAATGGCAGCTATTATTGTTTTCTGCGATATTAAATTGTCCCTGGTTGGCAACCAACAAGCCTTCATGCCATCTCATGTTTTCCTTTTGACATTTGTGTTTTTTGAGAACTTAGTTACTCCCTGGATGCATGAGATATTTTAGGCTTCTGCCTTCTGCTTCCCTCTGCCTATCAATCCACCATTTCTCCATGGAGTGCTGTTATCTTCTTCTTCGGGGAATGATATCAGAAGTTAAACCCCAGCACTTGGAATGATGAATACTGAATGAGTCTGATGTTTGCATCTGTGGCCTTTCAGAGAACTAACATCAGGAAAATCCTTTTATATAAACACACGTACACTCAGTACTGTATACACGTGAACACCTATAGGTCAGCACATGAGTTTTCTCACTTGTTTTCCCTGATCTACTTCGTGCTTAGATTTCCTATTGCATCTCCTTTCCATTTTAAGACTCACTTTTCTAGTGGAAAAGCTGTTGCTCTCATTCTTCACTATCCCGATATGGTTTTATTGCTAAATCACCTGCTAGACTGTGAAAGACACAATCTAAACAGGGCTCAGTGTGTGTGTATAGAGTAAGTTTGAATCTTTATTCTGAGAAGTTATAATCAATGTGTCAGGAAGTTACTTACAGCTACTGTTAGTAGTATTGTGCATTGAGGGCACATTACTCATTCTGCATATCAAGAACTAGGCAGCTGGAGGAATCTTCTCTGTCTTTTCCTGGTCCTAGAAGCCATGAGACTTTCAATAATGTATTAATTATATATCTTTTAATCTATTAATATCATCTATCTCTTATTATTCATCTATCCATCCATCCTTCCATCTATCCATTTATTCCTCATTTGTTTACCAAATATCTAACACCAGGCTCTCTGTCTATCTATCTTTCTATTTATCTTGTCTTAGTTGTGGTTTCTACTGCTGTGAAGAGATAACATGACCACCATCAGTCTTATGAAGGAGAGCATTTAATTGGGTTCTGACCATTAACATCATGGCAGAATTATTCCAGACTTCAGGGAGACATGGCGCAGGAGAAGGGAAGAGATCTACATCCAGACCCTTGGGGAGCAGGAAGGAAGAATAAGGCACTGGACCTATGTTGAGCTTCAGACATCAAAGAGTATCTCTGGTGACACTCTTTCTCCAACAAGGCCACACCTCCCAATAATGTCACTCCCCATAGGATGATAGAGTATCATTTTTATTCAAACCACCACATATCTATTAATCATTTATATTTGGATGATCAATTATTATTTACCATCACTCTATAATTTATCTGTCATATATGTGTATATTTGTTACTCTATCAGTCATAAATCTATCCATCTATCTACTTAACTACCTATGTTAACTCCTATTTATCACACTTTCAATCTATTAGGTGTATCTATGTATCTATTAGTCTTTCTATGTATTTATCTCTGTATCTCTAAGATATGTATAATTATTCCTCTGTACGTTTCCTCTATGTTTCTATATTATTCTATTGATGTATCAATCTATCTATCTGTGTATATCTGTATGTTGATTATTATATTAATCAATGTCCATTTATATAATTCTTTCTGTCCATTAATCTATCTATTCTCTATCTATTTTCCATCTATATAACTTTTTATCTATCTACAATCTCTCTATGTGCTTGTCAATTTTCATATCTGTTATTTCCCAGTATTAAGTCATAACCTTTTAAGTTCCCACCATCCACACACTCCCTGTGTTTTGCCCATAAGATTTTGATCAAGAGCTGTCTGTTAACCAAAGCCTCTGACAACACTGGTATTAAATTATTGACCTTAATTCTGCTTGACAAACTACTCTTAGTAGAAGGATTTAACATTTGCTGAACCTAGACTCAGATCTCACACAGTATGCCAAGGAGGTCCAACTGTGATGAGATATTGAAAAATCTCCAGCTGCACCCATTGGGTAGTGTCTACACTATAGGCATTCCTGTGAACGTAAGATGACAATGTTTAATAGCACTGTAGCTCCGTAGACAAGGAGAGATCTTAGGCTAAATGTCACTGGGTTTTCTGTTTCCTTCTGCTTAAAAAGCCCAGATTCTGCATTCTTGAAAAAAGGGTCCCATATGCATTTGGAATAATTGTTATCCATGGTATTTGTCAGCTTCTTTGTTGCTTTAAAAGGACATACAAACTTCTTTCTACTTATCTTACCCAGCCATCTTTTGTGGTATCATTCAGTTGAATACTCATGGAAATACACTTCTGAAAGGCTGTCTGCCCACGTTAGTGTGAAGTCTAACCCTTCCCAGATCAGGAGATGAGGAGTTATTTCCCCCGACCGATGATTTCCGTGCATCTTCGGCAGTGGATGATAGTGCTGTGATGTTGATCATGGCAATTTCTTTTTCAATTTGCTGAGAGAAGGGAGTGATAGATATACATGGATGATGGTAAGGAGCAGAAATCTAAGCAACTGCAGGAAGAGAGGAAACATGGAAACAGCGACACTGAGAAACATACAACTGGGTTGTGAGTCAGGGACAGCCTTGATTTGCTATAGGATACTTATCCTTGCACTTGAAACTCAAGCTGGTAGAAATGTCAGTGTCTCTTTAACAGCTCCCCTAGGACATAAAGGGATGCATGAGCTGGCTTCATTCTCCAGAACCCATCATATCCCCTAGTCTCGCTGGAGACTTTTCAGTTCCAAGTGATAAAACACAATTCAAACTGGATTTAGGGAAAGGCAAAGTTTAGTTAAAGCAAAAATTCATCTAGGCATCAAAAGACAGTGAGTAACCTCAGATGGAACTGGAATGGTGATTAAAAAATCTTGACCAGGAAGCAGGTCTTGATTTCTAATTTTTTTTACTGACATTACAATGGACACAATGTTAAGATGTTTTCCCTGGCTGTTTTAAGGTCATTTGAGTTTTTCCAAAGCCTAAAGTGGTCAGTTGAGGTAACTCTAACAAAAACATTATGCCATAAAATGACTGGTCTAGCTAAATGGGGAAGATAGAACATACAGTGTCCAACAGTTTGCCACGGCAAGGCAGGGAAAGCCACCCATGCCTGGATTTGGAGGAGAGTTTCAGGGAGAACTAAAGGGAAGGGGCAGGAAGGTCCATGTGGCAGATGGGGTATACAAGTGCTTACTTATAATCAGTACTCTGTTTAACTTTGTGATATTGTTTTCTTAATTTGAACACCATTGGAATTCTGTAGTCATTGTGCTGTGAATTCAAAAATGAGCAATCACTTTCTATATGAGTCTAAAATTAAGACTAACATACTGAAAAGAGATTTTCTTTGTCAGGGATAAATCAGCTGTGTGTATACAGGCCTGAGTTCAGACTCCAGAGACCTTATTCAAAGCTTTCCAACGTGGTAGTGTGTGCTTGTAATGTCACTGCTTGGGAGGCAGACACTGTGGATTCTGGTACTGACTGGCCAAACTGCATCTTCTATTCAGAAAATCCTAGGTCCCTGTAAGTGATACTGTCTAAATAAGCATGGTAGATGATTTTTGAGGAATGACCACTGAAGTTGTCCTTTGGTCAAATCAAACACACACACACACACACACACACAAACACAGAGTAAAAGCCACCAAATAACCTTCCAAACCACAAAACTGCAGATGTACAAATGTTAATTGGTTAATACGATTGGCATTATTTTTTTTTGTCAATGTCAGTCATTTGTGCAAGATTAGATGATTGAACAGTGGGAATAATGAGATTTTAGCTATTGGGTGGCTTAATTATCTTCATTGTGAGGCAGCACCCCACCCAATTTTCTGGAATCTTCCAGCTACCAGGGTCCCATCCCATTTTAAGAACTCCATCTATTAACATCTCCATTAGGTCTCAAAGTGTGTCACTGCTACTGGCTGTTAAATATATTGGAGATGCTTTGGAGTGGTTGGGAAAAGAAGCCAGCTCATCAGGAGTGTGGTACATTAGTTGAAAAATTCACATTATCGTTATCAGACCTGGAAGTAAGAGGGAGAGCAGAATGAACTATATGAGAAATACAGCAGGTGAACATGACAGGAGCTGTAATGGGAAGAATTTGTTTCCTTTAAAGCATGGAGAAAGACTTGTGAAGACAGACAGCATAAATGGGTGTCAACTTGTAGAAGAAGAAAAATAGATCCATATTGTTCAGCATGCACAAAATGCAACTACAAATGGATTAAAGACCTCAATATTAATCTGACCACACTGAACTTGATAGACTAGAAGTTGAAATGAATCTGCAATACATGGACCCAGGAGACCACTTCCAGTGTAGAACCTGAGTAGCATAGACAATGAGACCAAAAAGGAATAAATGTGACACTTCCTGAAAGTGAGAAGCTTCTGTAATGCAAAAGACATTGTCACTAAGACAAAAAGGCATCCTTTTGAATGTGAAAAGTCTTCACCAGTCCGTAATCAAAATTCTGATCTCCAAATATGTAAAGAAATCCAGAAACTAGACATTAACACTTAAATTACTGCAATTAAAAAAGGGTACTTAACTGAACACAGAATTCTCAACAGAAGACTTTCAAATGGGCAAAAGACAATGTCATGCTTAGCCTTTTTAGCAATCAGGGAAATGCAAATCAGAACATCTCTGCTATACCATGTTACAACTGTCAGAATGGCTAAAATCAAAAACACCAATGATAGACTATGCTGAAAAGGATGTAGAGTAGAGGAACACCCATCCCTTGTTTTCGGGAATGCAGACTAGTGCAACTATTGGGAAATCAATGTGGCAGTTTTTCATGAAACTGGGAGTCATGCTACCTCAGAACTGAATAATTCCATTCTGTAAGTGCATTGTGCTCTTGAATATAGTTCCCTGCTTGTTTGAAGTAAAAGAGTGACTACTATTTTCAATAGAAATGATTAAATTTCTTTTCATGAGTTTGAGTTTATCTGCACATTAGTGTGTTCACCATGTGCATTCAGTGCTTGTGTTGGCCAGGGTCAGATGTTTTATAACTGGAGTTACAGATGTTTGTATGGGTGGGAGGAATTGAAACCCGGTCCTCTGGAAGACAAGCAAGTGACCTGAAATGCTGAGCCATCTCTCTCATGCAAGAATGATAGTTCCCTTTCAGGGGAAGGCCTAATTACTAACAGGCCTAACCACCAAAACCTGTGGAGGATATTTTGTAGTCCTAACAGGAGTCCAGTTGGTGGGTGACTCACTCAGTCACCCTCCCTCCCCTTCTCACTCTTGTCACCTGCTTGCTATTTTGTGCCCTTTTCTCTTTTGCTTAGGACACGGAACTCTTGAACAACACCAATCTCCCTGGAAACGTCATAGGGTTCAAGAAGAAAATTCTGTGTTGGATGTCTTGGAGTATCTGGAATGCTGCTGGCCTGATAAGGATTTTGTGAAGGTACCAGAGAAACACTCATGCTCTGGTGTTTCATTCTCTCTGTCTTTAAATCTCCAATAATGTTTTCTTTCTTTTTCTCTCCCTTCACCTTCACCATGTTCACACTTCTCTCTCATGCATGTTCTGTCTGAATGTCTGTCATTTGAAGCAATGGAGATGACCTTACAGAAGAGGAGATTATTGTCAACAAAGAAGCTTTTGTTTCCTTTGCTGGTTTTTGGTCTCAACAAATGATCTCTTCCCTTTTTCCCCTTCTTCCTTCCTCTCTGTCTTTCTCATAAGAGGGCCGCATCCTTTACTTTGGCAATTGATACATCATTGCAGGTTTTACCAACTGGCAATGCCTAGTTGAATTATTTACCGAGTAGTCTTTCTTTATGTACCCTACTTTCCTGCAGCAGTTGTCTACATTATCAAGATGAAGTCTCATACCATTAAAGCCTCCTTTACTTTGGCTTAAAAACTAATTTGGGGTCAATATAAGGTAATAAAACAAACAAGCTTGATGCGTTAAAATTTTATTAATATACATTAAAGTAAAAGCTATTAAAATAACAATAAAGAGCCTCATCATGCACATCCTGGCTTAATTTGAATACCAGTAAAGGAACACCCAGCTTTTAGTTGAGATACGTTTACATGGGATACTTCTCCCGAATTCTCTTTATTAGTGATCGATGAATATTTTGGCTCCAAATTTTTTCGGAACCTTATGGATGGTTCATTGTCCTTACTTTTTGTCAGAAAGATTTAAGATTAGTATTTATGTTGTCCCCACTATTTTTTGCATATTGGTTGCTCATTGCTCTTCTAACAGAATCCACAGAGAAAAAGGATTCTAAATTTGAATCAATCAGAGAGCTCCCAGTTCCAATTGGCTCAGATAATGTAGGAAAATGAAATTCACCCAAATATCCTGCTGTTCACATCTCATCTGCTTCTTTTGAGAGGTGAAAGGAGACCTGGTCTTAGGCTTTTCCAACTTACATTATGCATCTGTTTATGTGGAGGTCAGAAGGCAGCTTTTTCTCTCCCTTCACCACCAACATGTTCACACTTTTCTCTCTTGCATGTTCTGTCTGAATGTCTGTCATTTGAAGGAATGGAAATGCCCTTACAGAAGAGGAGATTATTGTCAACAAAGAAGCTTTTGTTTCCTTTGCTGGTTTTTTGTCTCAACGGATGATCTGTTCCCTTTTCCCTCTTCTTCCATCCTCTCTGTCTTTCTCTTAAGTGGGCTGCTTCCTTTATTTTGGCAACCGAACATTGCAGGTTTTACCCACTGGCGATGCCTAGTTGAATTATTTACTGAGTCGGCTTTCTTTATGTACCCTACTTTCCTGCAGCAGCTGTCTGCATTATCTGGATGAAGACTCATACCATTAAACCCTCTTTACTTTGGCTTAAAAACTAATTTGGGGTCAATGTAAGATAATAAAACACACGAGCTTGATGAGTTAAAATTTTATTAATATACATTAAAGTAAAAGACTATTAAAATAAAAAGTCTCATCATGCACATCCTGGCTTAATTTGAATACCAGCAAAGTAACACCCATATTGCATTTGAGATATCTGGACATGGGATACTTCTACCCAATTCTCTTCATTTGTGATCAATATTTTGACTCCAATTTCTTTCAGAAACTTCTGGAAGTTTCATTGTTCTTACTTTCTGTCAAAAATCTTTAAAATTAGTATTTATGTTGTCCCCCTTTTCTTTGCATATTGGTTGCTCATTGCTCTTCTTACAGAAACTGCAGAGAAAAAAGGTTCTAAATTTGAATCAATCAGAGAGCTCCCAGTTCCAATTGGCTCAGATAGTGTAGGAAAATTAAATTCACCCACAGATCCTGCTCTTCACATCTTATCTGCTTCAGTTGAGAGGTGAAATGAAACCTGGTCTTAGGCTTTTCCAACTTACATTATTCATCTGTTAATGTGGAGGTTACAAGACAGCTGTCTAGACTCATGTTCTTCCTTCCACTCTCTGGGTCTTTGTTTCCTGGGTCTGGGCTGGTTTAATACTTATAATATCGCCTTGCCTAAGAACTACTGGCAATCCTTGTGCTCATTAGGTATAACAAATTAAACAAAGTAAGGGCTTCCATATTAGGAGTCAAGAAAAACCTGAGTTTAGGAGATAGGTACATATGAGACAGACTGACAATGCATATCTTCACACATGAAAACACACATACAAACACACTCTCACAGCCTTATATTTGAGACAGGTTATCTCATTGAACCAGATGGTTACTGATTTTTCCAGAACAGGTGGTCTAATTGGTGTATAAGTATGGATATGGTTGACTCTAGATCAAAGAGAGGTATGTGTATGTGTGCCTTCATACATATGGAAGCTGTTTCATTCTTTGTGTGTGTGTATATATGTGTGTGTGTATTCATGAATGTGAGTGCAAGTGGGCATTGCCACAGTAAGCATGTGGGCTTGAGGAGAGAGGAGGACAACCCAGCATATCAGTAGTTGCCTTACATTTTGTTTGATATGGTGTCTTTATTGTTTTTGTTGCTTATTCAAGGCTAGTTGACTAGCTAGCTTCTGAAGAGTCTCCTGTCTCCACATCCCAATTGGTCTTAAGAGAACTGGACTTGCAGATACTTGTACACATCCTGATTTTAAGTAGATTCTGAGAATTCAGTCACAGTGCCTTTCACTTTCATGGCAAGTGTTTTGCCTACTGTGCCAACTTCCTGGCCCATGAGTTACTTATTGTTACTATTATTTAATTCAGTAACATTTCTATTACCCATAGTTTTCTAGAGTAACAGAACTTATAGAAAAAGTTTTAACACAATGGTTTACAGGTTGTGGCCTTGTTAATCCCTCTATGAAAGGAATGTCCAAAAGCAAAGTAGGTATTCAGTCCGAGACTCTGAATGTGTTAGCTAGTCTTTGGTACACACCATAATTATAAAGAATTCTGTGTTAATGCTGGTGAGGGAATAGCCTTGCCTTTGAGAGCAAGCAGGCAGAGAAAGTGGTTCCTCCTTCCATCTCCTTTATATAAGCTGCCAGAAGATGGTGTGGCCCAGACAAAAATGCCTCTTCCTACCTCAAAAGAGTCCTATCTCAAAGATCCAGATTAGGAGTGTGTCTTACCACTTCAAAATTGAAATTAAGAAGAAATACTCTTCCATAAATATGCCCAGTCATTAAAATACTTATTAACTCTAGATGTAGTCAAGTTGACAACTAAGAATAGCCATCCCATCATTATGAATATATTGTCTATTCATATAGAAATCTGTATTTCTACCTCATAAAATCCTCCAAGGTTGTATGGCCACATATCTACTTCACTTCCTATGAGACTTTTCTTAAGTTGGGCAGAGATGCCCCTTCATTGGAATGTCAATCCTGTTCACTGCAATCTACACCACCAGTTTAACTCCTTGTGGGGGTGCAGGGATATCACATTTACATGCTGATTTTCTGGTTTAGATTTTGCAGGAATATAGAAAGGTTATTATTCAGGGCCCCTCTTTTATAAAATAATGGGACACATACTACACTTCATCCCATCACTCTGGTGGCAAAGTCTGTCTATGTAAAATCTGAAAGCGGCATTGGGAAGTGTGTGACTTAGCAATGATGTGAAGGGATGGAGGATTCTGGAAATCCAATCACAGAAGGAAATATTGAGTAAGGTAGGTGGCCAACTGGCCAGTCAACTCCAGAGGAATAAAATGTCATTGTATCAGGTGCCATCATAATGCTCTTCACATCTGTCAAGGACCAATGTGGGGTAGATGCAGTATGAATTTGCCTTTCAGCTCCTCAGAGTGTGGGTTCATTCTCAGTGGAAAGAAAAGTATGGTCATGCACTGAGTTCCTTGGTTAAGATTTTAGACTTTGGCAATAAATTCAGATCTTGATTCCATCCTTCCTTTCTGTTGGAACTTTGTTAGACTGTGTAACATGTCTGAGCCTAGCTTTCTTATGTCTTAGGAAGAGAGGAGACAGGATTCAAAAGGCCAAATGAGATAGTGGACAGGGTTCTTATAGAAAGATTTCTTCTAATGTCATTGTGTGGGGCAGGCCAAAGTGATGGAGGAGGGCTGTATGTCTATAGGTTTATAAAGAAACTGCCTTGGCCCTTTTGATAGGACAGCAGATTAGATAGGCAGAGTAAAGAGAAGAGAATGCTGGGAAAAAGAAGCCGAGTAAGACAGACACCATGCCACTCCTCTCTGAGACAGAAGCAGCTTAAGAATCTCCCTGGTAAGCCAGCAGCTCATGGTGCTATACAGATTATTTGAAATGGCTTAATCAAGATGTGAGAATTAGCTAATAAGAGGCTAGAAATAATGGGTCAAGCAGTATTTAAAAGAATACAGTTTCTGTAAAATTATTTCTGGAAAAGCTAGCCAGAGCTGGAGACAGGTGGCAGGATGCAGCCTGCCATTCCTATAACACCAAAGAGCAGTCAAAGTTAAGCTTAAAGCTCTGCCACTGAAATGTGTATAATATAAATTGGAAACACAGTTGTTTAAAAAGATGAGTGTAACATTTTATGGAAATGTGTATACATGCATGCAGAGGCCAGAATTAACCGTGGGTGTCTTCATTAGTTACTCTCTGTCATGTTTAAGATACATCATTTCTTTGAACCTGGAGCTGACCAATTCCCCTTGACCAAAGAGTGAGACTCAGAGACCCAGGTGTGGCTGTCTCCTCAGAACTGAGTGATGGGTTTATATCTTTAATTCTGAGATTCTTGCACAAGTTGAAGGGATCAAATTTATGTTCTTCATTTGTATGGAAAGCACCTTACTGACTGAGCCATGGCTGAAGAACAAGACAGTTGGTTAAAAAGTATTGAGCTCTGAGTTAATATTCTGAATCAGAAAAGGGAATGGTATGACTTTAAAAGAAATGTTGGGGAGATTGAGATGAGAGACATTCAAACATGAATGCCTTTGCTTCCTCCCCTAAGACTCCTGGTGGATGTGTCCAGAGGGCTACTGAATTATCACAGCATGGGGAAACGGTGAACTGTGAAGTCTGTTTGGGCTCAGGTCTTGATATCAAATTTAGGGTGTAAATATATAAAAGTGTACATCCAGAGTAGCATGCTATGGTTGGTCTATCCCAGTAGTATATTGCATTTCAAAGCAGATGTTAATTTCTGCTCATTTTAGAGGGGCATGACAGCAGATGCTCAAGGCAGAGGTGCATTGTTATAGATGCTTAAGGCAAAGAAATATTGCTCCAGATGCTCAAGGCAGAGATACATCATTTTAGATGCTTAAGGCAGAGATTCATTACATGGGATTGAAATGGCATTCCATCTCCTGAGCTTTGACTGCCAGGATTTGTGGCTCATTAACCTTTAAAAATGCTTTCATTATCTTCCTGGAATTGGGAAATGGGGTTCTTCATTTTCAGTTACCACCTTTGTCTCATCACTGCCTATATTTCGCTTAGTCTCAGTTTTTCTACTTTCTGATTAGGAAAGCCATCTTTTGCAGTCTTAGCTTCTTCCAGAATGTAACTGAATATATTCTCTGGAACTCTGCAACTCCCCATGGTGTTACATGTCTTAGCTTTGGTGTTACGTCCTCAGCCTCCATTGATGCTCAGAATTCTTCATCTGTTTCTTGTTGCTGCCAATGTGATTGTGGCCATGTATGTCATATCTCAAGCTGGATGCTCTATCTGTTTTTATTATTCCTGCAAGTGGTTCAATGCACTGTACCTGAGATAGAGACTCCTCTGGGGGAGAAGACGAGCAAAGAGGACATTTTGATGCCCTGGAATTACAACGCCAGATGAGATGCTTCCGCAAGCAGCAAGCATCCTGTTCATATGATCAGAAGAAAGGCAGATGTGACAGTGTAGACTGACATCATAACATCCTGGAAGATGCATTTTTTCCCAATTATGTTAGTTTTGAATCTTCCCCAAGGGTCTTTCATAAGCCGTTTGTTACATCAGTGAGACTTTTTGTTGAGACTCTAGGGAGATATGCCTCCTTCTGACAATGGTGAGGATAACTCCCGGGAAAAAGGTCATCTGTGCCACACTCTAGCTGGCCCTCTCAGAGTAGAAACTGCCAATGCTTGGTCTAGCTGCTTGGAGATTTTGTGGCCTAGACAGGAGTAGTGACTATGGAAAACGCTGTGGCTGTTTCCTTCTTAGCTCAGGTCTCCTCTTCCATTTTGAAATCCTACAGGGTAGTGCTCTCATACTCCCTCTCCTTTTCTTTTATCTCTCCTGTGTGAACCCATAATTTTACTTTCTTATCTGACTCTGACCCTTCCATCTCCACATATAAAGTTCTTTAATGCCAATATGTAGTTTTGGTTGATAGATTCTATACTGCAGGAAAGCTACTTAGATAGGAAGCAAACAACTCAAATTATCTATAGAGAGTTTGATAACCTGAGCAGATTCACAAGGCAACGTCCTCCAAACAGTATATTGGCAGTAAATATATAACCGAGCAATCATCACAGACAAATAGAGATGCTTAGATAAGGCTCAGATGAACTGTGCCAAAGATTTAAAAAAACACTCTTCAGATCACTGATCTGCCTCAAGGCTGCACAGTGAATTTCAGGTTCTCAGCCTTACTGAACTATTAACCATGCTGTGGTGGGCTTTCTTGAACCAACTGCTATTGAGTCATTTCTACTGTAAGTGCTCGCTCACCAATTTTCCTGTAAGTAACCCGAAAATTATTCTTTGGTTCGCCTAGTTAGACTTTGTCTATTGTTAGTTCCATATCTCTGGTGTGTAGCCAATTTATTCATACAACATAGGTTTTACCCAGACAAGCCATCTCAGGATAGTGAATGAATCTGCAATACCCTTTGTTGGTGGAGGCCACTCTTTAGTTAGTTTTCCGACCACCTTGACTTAAAATAATCACATAAAACCTATATTATTCACAACACTGTTTGGCCAATAGCTTAAACATATTTCTAGTTCCCTCCCTTATTCTAAACAAACCCATTTGCATTTAACTGTATCACCAGTAGTTCATGTCTTACCAACAAATTTTTGGCAACTCCAGAGAAGGTGTTCTTCCATGGTGGTGTCTATGTGGCTTCTCACTGACCCTACCCTGTTTCTCCTATCATTGTTTACTTTTACCACCTAGGTCTATTCTGCTAAGCTACTGTCTGAAACAACATTATTCATTAACCAATAAAAGCAAACATAGACAGAAGGACTTCCCAAACCAACTCTTTGTCCAATGTATTAATTCCAAGAACTGGTATAAAATTTTCTAATAAAACAAATACTTGAATGGGGTTGATGCTTATTCTCAGGATCTGGAATAAATGTGTTGGTGGGGACCCTACTTCGTCAAGATGTGCTAGGAAAGTTGGCTTTTGATATTCCTCAGTATGTATCAGTTCTCTTACTGTCTCCACTGTTTTGTGAGCACACCACTGTTTTCCTGTGTCTCTTTTGATACAGAGGTTTGCCATTGAATTTAAAGACCATCTTATCCTAAGATGACACATTTTTGTGAATCTTAAGCTTCTATTTGCAAAGTAATATTTTTAAATTATGATCCCTCTCAGTGGGGCCTAAAACTTGGATATATCACTTTTATGGTGTGGTTTCCTGCTGTACTGTGTATTTACAAATTCTCAGGATTAAGACTGTGTTACTTGGCAGGAGTCACTGCATTTTAGGTGACCCTGTGTGATTGGTTTTTCCTTTGTTAAATAGAATCTTTAATGATCTTGAGAGAAAGGAAATGAAATGCTATTTCAATATGTTAAATATTCTTTCATCCTTGGGCATCTGTCCTTCTGAGGGTTGTTTTTGTTTTAATCTCATGTATGTACTTACAAAATGTAATGGTTTCATTCCATCTGCTATGCAAAACATTGTGGCAAATAAACAAGCAAGCAAAAAGCATCAACACAAAAACGACTTAAGGGAGAGAAAGTTTTATTTTGCCCAGCATTTCAGAGGGATTGTTTCAATAGCTATTGAAATGGCAGAGCAACAGGAGTCTGAGGCTTGCTGGCCACATTGCATTAACAATTAAGAAGCAGAGAGATATCAGGAAGTCGGGTGAGTCTATAGATTCTTAGAGCCTATCTTCAGTGTCCACTTCCTCCAGCAATTCTCTGCCTCCTAAAGGTCGGTAACCACTTCAAAGAGCACCACCTGTTTGGGAAAAAATGTTCAAATATGGGAGCTTATGGGGGACATTTCTCACTCAAACCACAACATGTTCTATGCCAATAGATTCCAGAACTAACCAGTAAAAACTATTATCACCCATGATGGGCAGCTTGTTATACTCAGGGGGAGATAAATATAAATGCATGCACAACTTGTAAATGGCTCCTGTAACTTTAGGCTGTCATAATTACATGCATAACCAATAGGTATCAGGTTGGTTCATAATAATGCAACCTTGAAAGTCTAATCAATCTTAGTATTTTAAAGTCTATTTAATATTTTATTAAAATATAATATTTTAAAGTCTAACCACAATCAATGATCCTGCTTTGGAAGAAGCTGGTTTGTGGGAGAGAAGAGGCAACGATGTGAATAACACAGAAAAGGAGAAAGTGTTCTCTTGCTTGATGAGCTGTTTGAGGAGCTGGTCATTGAAACTCCATGGGAAATGAGAGCAAGACCCACAGTAACAGCTTTATTGTGTCAGTGTGTGCAACCACAGTAGGCTGTGTGATCAAAGTCACCCTAAGTGTTGGGCTTCCAGAGTAGATTAAATGGAAGGCTAGTGTGTTCTGAGAGGGCTCCTCAGGGAGACACATGAGTTGACATCAGCCCTCAAGAAATGTTAACAGGCCAGGTGTAAGAGACAGGGAGAGGGCTATTTGAAAGAAAAAGGATGAATTCTGGAATGAGCAACTATTATTCTCATTATTGTTTCACATCACAGAAACCCAAATCCACCACCTGCCTCTTTCAATTTGACTTGAAAGAACATGGAGAGAGTATTTAAAAAATCAGAGATTTAAAGCCATTTCTTTTCCTCTTGCAATGTACAATGCTTCACACAAAAAATATTCTATATAAAAAAGCCCCACTCTTTGTCTATCTTTGGGCACAAATTTCCTTTCTGCCCCATATTGCCAGGAGCCATACAGGTAAGAACAATTTGTCAGGCAATTTGGCTGTTGCTGTTCCTGAATTCTGTCCTTCTTTTTGCTGGTAATTTGGATGTTTATTGTTTCATTTTGTGTTGGAGATCTGTGATATATTGGTCAGGCATACACACTGCTGTATTCTCAATCTTTTGTTCTGTAAACTTCATTACAATTCCAATATCAATCCGAGCATTTGTTCCTTTTCATCTTTGACATTTCTAATTAAGAAATAAGAATCCTGGCACTACTTCTGCATATATCTGGGCAATCTTGGAGTGAGCCAGCTCAAACCTACATTCCTCTGGATTCTCCCAGGAGCTGTGCACCTGCACTTCCTTCCCAACCATTTTATGATTTGAACACCTGTTGCTCTCCTTCTTTTTACAAAGACCTGGGCAGATCTGGTTGCTGGTACACATGACTTCCACAGATACATTATTGTCTCCTAGACATGTGCTCCCTGGGCATTCCATGATATCAAATGTATTTTTTATTTGACCTAAGTGTAATTTGATTGTAGGTGGAGATATCAGCTATATTGGTATGAATTGAAACAAGCTGCCAAGTTCAACTAAGTCACACACATGTAAGATTCAGTCCCAAGTAGGAGTGTATCTAGGGAGAGGTTATATGTGACAAGGATATATATGACACAAGAGGGTCAACCTCTGCCAGACGTGTCCTAACAAATTTTCAGAGCAGTAATGGATGTCCATGAAAGGTAAATATTTTAATGAAAATCGGATAGGCTTTTTTATATTATAGGTGTTTTACCAATATATTGATTTATCAAAATTACGCATCATCCCTATCACATTAGGCTTTAACTGACAACCTGACCCAACTTAGAAGCAGATAAGAGTCTCAGTTGGGTCTGTAAGCATGACTGTTGTCAAGTGTTAATCAAGCCCAGTCCACTGTGGGTAGCATCCTTCCCTTAGAAGTGGTCATGTGCTGTGTATGAAACCTAGCTGAGTTTGAGGCTGCAAGCAAGTTAGCAAGTGGCATCCACTACACGTGTGCTGCAGGGACTGCCGAAATTTTAAAGTTATAAATTAAACAACACACACAGCTTGGGTCTATATTGGAGTCAACAGTCGAGGGAGAGTCAAGTGTAAATGTAGGCTCTTTGGTATAGAAGAGAGACAGGTATTTGACTCTTCACTTTAGACCTATCTTGCTGAAACTTTAGAATGTATCAGGGACATTAAAATGGAAATAACTGAAGTGCTTTTCCTTGGTAGTGTCTCTCTGCTGAGCTTAACTGACTATTCTTAAATACAGAGAGTTTTGTCTGTTCTTGGAGTAAGCATATCTCTTCCTTCATCTGTCCTACATAAGAGGGAAGGGTCAGAAGTTTGTGCCAGACCCAAAAAGCACCTAGTTGACAACTGGTATCAGAGGCCCCTGGAAAAGAGTATAATTCACTCAGTGATGAATTTTCTCCCCCTGTGGCTGACTTGGTGGACATTATGTTCTTTATGATTTTGTTGAAGGCAAAAACTTCAATATCATCTAAGAGTAAAACCCAAAGAGATATAGGAATGTTGCTGCTCTCCCTCAATTCACTTGCTTCTCTTGCAGATAAAGAACACTCCAGAATGTAGGTGGTATCTATAATGGTGTGTCTGTGTTAGCTAAGCATACCTCATTGGAGTTTTACAACTCTTGAGGCACAAGCTTACAAAAAATGCCTGCAGGATACTGTGGGGTTAGCACAGGACTCAAGGAAATTCTTAGGGAACTGGGTTTCCGGCCATCTCCAATGTCTACTTTCTTCCAGCACCCTCAATTAGGCAGGGGCACTCGTATCAGCTACAGCTGAAATTTCTTCTGACTCTAAAAATTTCACAGTATCTAGGACAAACTTTTGCATCTGACATCTCTTTGGAATATAAGATGAGTTCCCTGAGGGCCATAGATATGTCTCAATTTTCACCTCCCAGTCCCAGAAGTTTTAATGGTACCTTACAAATTCAGGGCTCTCAGTAAGTGTTAAAGGGATGAATAAGGTTTTGGCATATCCAAAGAGAGCAGAAAGGTCCTGAGGGAATGAAGCATGGCCAGGTGTTTCCTTAGATCTGCTGTTTTTCTCCATGCTTTTCTCCTGAAGGTTCATGGAAGGAAATATGACTGTAAGTCTGTGTTTGATGTCAGGAAGGTGTGAAAGAATGCTGGCTTATTGAGCTGGAGAGCACTTTTCCCTTAGATGAAGGCTGTGTGATGAGGTGGGGATCATGCTAACTATCTTCACCTCAGTTTATCTGGGTAACCTATCAACATGAGTGTCCTGTGCAAGTGTTCTATGGACAGATCCCAGTGTGGTCTGTTGAGGAAGCTAAAGGTACTGAAACATAATGTCATGGCCTGGGAAGACAGACATTCTTTGAAGTCCTTTGTAAGAGGTTTATAAAAGACCCCAATTACCATTTCCTGGGGTACTGTGGGATCAAGCAGAGACTTAGGCACTCTTTGCCTTTTATTCATTTTGTGTGTGGTTTACTTACAGAGTATATGTGTGTATGCTTGTTTCTTCATGTGTGTGGGTTCACATGCATGTATGTGTGAACATGCATTAAGCAGCACAGAGATCAATGTTGGGAGTAAAGCTCAGTAATTCTCTAACTTCAGTCATTCATGCAGAACTTGTTAAACAAATATATCCATTGACAGTGAGGCCAGACTCTTTAGCCAGAACACCAAGTGGGTTTCTGGGGGATAAGATCTTTGATGCTTACACTATACCAAGCAGCCATCACCACAACATCCTAGGCACCAACTTTACATGAGAAAAAGACTAGCATTTATTGTGCACCCAGATGCTCCATGCATATCAATTCCTGCAGTATTTCAAACCTCTTGGGACTTGCCTCATAAACTCCACATGCTTCTGATGTGAAAACCATGTAGACCAACAAAGAGGTAGGACTCAGGCTGGGACTTGAGCCTTAGAGCTCTGATCACTATATTCAAAAGAGTGCCCTAATTTCTCAGTTAATGCAGCCCCTGCAAAGGCTTGTGACAGTGACTCCACTCTCTCCTTACCTCTTCAATATAGTGCTTGAAGTTCTAGCAATAGCAATAAGACAACATAAGGAGATCAAGTGGATTCAAATTGGAAAGGAAGAAGTTAAACTTTCATTATTTGCTGATGATATGATACATAAGTGACACCAAAACTGTTCCAAAGAACTTCAAAAACTGATAAAGACCTTTAGTGATGTGGCAGGATACAAGATTAACTCTAAAAAAATCACTTGCCCTCCTATACACTGAGATAAGTATGCAGAGATGGAATTCACAGAAGCATCACCCTTCATGATAGCCACAAATAGCATAAAATATCTCGGGGTAACTCTGAACAAGGAAGACAAAGATGTATTTGAAAACATCTCTAAGACTTTTAAGAAGGAAATTCAAGAGGATACCAGAAAATGGAAGGATCTCCCTTGCTCTTGCTTTGGGAGGATCAACATAGTGAAAATGGCAATTCTCCCAAAAGAAATCTATAGATTCAGTGCAATCCCCATTAAAATCACATCAAAATTCTTCATATAACTTGAGAGGAAAGTAATAAACTTTATATGGAAAAACAAAAAACACAGGATAGTCAAAGCAATTTTTAAAATTTATTTATTTATTAAAGATTTCTGCCTCCTCCCCTCACCGCCTCCCATTTCCCTCGCCTACCCCCAAAAAAGTCCACATCTCTCCTCAGCACTAAGATCAATCAGGGTTCCCTGCCCTTTGGGAAGTCCAAGGTTCACCAACCTCCATCCAGGTCTAGTAAGGTGAGCATCCAAATGGCCTAGACTCCCACAAAGCCAGTAAGTGAAGTACGATCAAAAACCCATTGCCATTGTTCTTGAGTTCTCAGTAGTCCTCATTGTCTACTATTTTCAGCGAGTCCTGTTTTATCCCATGCTTTTACAGAACCATGCTAGCTGGACTTGCTGAGATTCTGATAGACCATCCCCATTGCATCAGTGTGTGGGTACACCCCTCGCGGTCCTGAGATCCTTGCTCGTGCTCTTTTCTCTTTTGCTCCTGATTTGGACCTTGAAATTTCAGTTCAGTGCTCCAATGTGGGTTCTGTCTCTGTCTTATTTCATCGCCTAATGAAGGCTAATATTCAGGAGGATGCCTATATGTTTTTCTTTAAGTTCACCTGCTTATTTACTTCTCTAGGATCATGAATTATAGGATCAATGTCCTTTAATTATGACTAGAAAACAAATATGAGTGAGTACATCCCATGTTCCTCTTTTTGGGTCTGGCTTAACTCACTCAGGATAGTGTTTTATATTTCCATCCATTTGCATGCAAAATTCAAAAAGTCATTGTTTTATTTTTACTCCTAAGTAGTGCTCTAACATGTATATATTCCATACTTTCTTCATCCATTCTTCCATTGGTAGGCATCTAGGTTGTTTCCAGGTGCTGGCTATAACAAACAATGCTGCGATGAACATATTTGAGCATATACTTTTGTTTTATGATAGGGCATCTCTTGGGTATATTCTCAAGAGTGGTATTGCTGGAGCAAAGGATATGATGATCCAAAATTTCCTCAGAACCCGAAGCACTACTTTTCAAAATGGTTGCACATATTGAATTCCCAATAGCAATGGATGAGTATACCCCTTTCTCCACAATTTTCCAGCAAAGGCTATCATTGGTGTCTTTTATTTTTGCCATTCTGACAGGTGTAAGATGATATCTCAAAGTTGTCTTGATTTGCATTTCCCTTTATTGTTAAGGAAGTTGAGCCTGACTTTAAGTGTCTTTTGTCCATTGAACTTCTTCTGTTGAAATTCTCTGTTCAGTTCAGTACTCCAATTTTAATTGGGTTAATTAGTATTTTAACATTGAGTTTCTTGAGTTCTTTATATATTTTGGAGATCAGACCTTTGTCTGTTGAGGGGTTGGTAAAAATCTTCTTCCAGTCAGTTGTTTGCCTTTTAGTCTTAGTGACAGTGTACTCTGCTTTACAGAAGCTTCTCAGTTCCAGGAGGTCCCATTTATTCAAAGTTGCCATTAATGTCTGTGCTGCTGGGTTTTTATTTAGGAAGTGTTCTCCTGTGCCCATATGTTGTAGAGTACTTCCTTCTATCCCTTCTATCAGGTTCACTAGTGGTCCGCTGTCTTTTGGCTATCTTTCTGTGCTTGAGCTTCTTACCTGCCCACTCTCTAGGTTGAAAAAACTCTTATGTTTAAGTCAGAAACAAATTCGTTGTCTCCATTATGAGTTCAAGCAAGCATAAGAAGGGAAGGGTGTATGTATTTTGTTCTCTGATGAGAAACCTACTTCCTGACTGACTGAGTCAATGAAAAGAGAAGGTATGCCTCTCTCCAAAATGAGTAAGAAAAATCTGAACAGATAGAAAAGCATTTGCAGGACAGCTACGCCTGTCCTTCAACATTGAGCTAATAGTTAGGTGGTTGAATCCAAGAAAACCTGCCCAAGGTCATGGCACTCCAGTCCACTGACTGTCAGTATGTTGTCCTCTCATTGAGACTCAGGATATTACATAAAGTCATTCTGTGTGTTTTTTAAAGAAGTGAGTTCTGTGAGACCCACTGCAAAATAAAAGATTCGTTAGTCAGGACAACCGTAGTCCCCCTCAATGCAGATTGATGAAGGTAGGCATTCAGACATAATAGGATCACATAAAGCCTGTATGTGAAGTAGAGACAAATCCCAGTGCCATTATCATTGGGTTTTAATCTGCCCCAATTGTTAGCCACATTTAGCACTTCCACTTTGATCCCATGCTCTGTCAGTCACAGCAGAGCTGGTTCTGTTGAGCTCCAAAGAGCTCAGGCAGAGTGTCTCAGTGGAATGACTTAGCCTTATATTCCTGACTTCTTTGCTCATATTCTCCCCCCTTCTTCTCTTCAATAGGAGCTTGAAAGCTCAGTGTAGTTTTCTGATATGGATCACTGTCTTTATATCCATCATTTGCCAAACAAAACTTTTGTGATGATATTGAAGATAGTCATCAGTCGGACTATGGGACAAGGCAGTCTTAGTGCCTAGGGACATGGTACACTGAAGGCACCCTCTCCACACCAGTCCAAAGTCCTAGTTTGAGTAACCCCATGGCCTTATGGGAACACCGCTAAAGATAAGACTCTTACGAACCCCAGAATGGCCCCCTAAGTTGAGCTCTCATCAGTTGGTGAGCATTAACTTGTTTGTGTGTATATGTGTTTAATATTGTAATATTGAAATTTCTTATCAATAGAAGAATATTTGCTACAGAAACAGAGTCATAATAGGACTGAGAGTGTAGCCTGACATATGACATGATTTTCTCTCATGCATTATCCCTCTCTGAGATCCTACATCTTTTTGGCCACTCTCCTCTGTTTCCTAAACAGCCATCTTCTCCTCTTCCCCACACTGCATCTCCTTTCGTCATTTCCTCTCCAAGGAGAAAAGACCATAAGTCCTGGTTTGTTTTGAGGCCTGTCTTTCTGTGATGTCCCATCCTCAAGACACTCCATCATTGACCAAACAACATAACACCTTCACAAATTTTTATTTTTAGAGCAAAAAAAAAGTTCCATTGAGAAAGATACCAGGATTAATAGAAGACCTGAGGTATTTCTGAAAAAAAGAGTTCTCCAAACACAGTTTTAAGTCTGACCCCAAAATTTGTGAATTTCACTTTAACAGATCTTCATCAAATCATAGACATAGATATGGAAGTCATTATCAAACTTGATGAAATGCACGGAAGGTTTGGTGGGAACTTGGTAAATAATTTTACCTATCTTTTGGGTTCCATCTTTTTCGTTGTGCTGCACGCTTTTGCCTGCCAAGGAATCCCTGCCTAATTCCAAATTCACCCCTATTGGAGGACATCCTGGCATAATGTGGAGGTTGCTTTCAATGTAGTCATCTAGATGGTGGTAAAGGTACACAACTGGATCTTTCTTGTAGGTAATGTAGAAACAGGTCTTCAAGGTCTGCACCTCATCTTGGACCACCTCAGTCCACTCCTCCATAGAGCCTGGCATGATGTGGAGGTTGCCTTCAAGGCAGTCAACCAGGAGGTGGTAAATGTACAAGACCAGATCTTTCTTGTAGGTAATATAGAACCAGGTCTTCATGATTGGCATCTCCTCTAGGACCATCCCCTTCCAGTCATCCTTAGAGCCATTTGTGCCCTCAAATGTATGTTTCACTGCTCTGCCAACTATGGTGTTTGAGAGATGAGTGTTTGTCTCCTGAGGAGATGGTACCTTGTTAGGCAGGAACTTAAGGTTTAAAATCCTTTGATCACTGTGAAGCTCCAATCCATAGACACAATCTAACCCATCATACTTCAACAAATAGAGAGAGGGATTTGTTGGCAGTTGATCTAGAATGATGGCTTTCCACTGGGTGACTGGTTCATTGGCTTCCTTCCAGCCGTGAGAAATTCTGCTGCCGACAATATTCTCCAGGGCCTCAAAATGCCACCTCAGTTTTTGCTTCTGTAGAGATGACCCATTACTCTTCTGGAGAGGTGGCATGCATCTCATACTAAGAGGCATCTTCATCATGGCTGTAGACTTACTGAGATAGGCCACTGACCTCCTGGTCCGCTGTTTCTTGGCTATCTTTCTGTGCTTGGGCTTCAAAGCTTCCCACTCTCTAGGTTGAAAGAATTTTCCTTCTGTTTAATTCAGAAACCAAGTCGTGGCCTCAACCATGAGTGCCTACAAGGATAACAAGGGGAGGCTATGAGGTCAAGGCTCTTTTCTGGAAGAAATGTGGTGCAGGAGACAAAGATATTGATCAACAGGTTTGCATACCTAACTGTCATTTTCTCTTAAGAAATAAATAGGACAATTTGCAAATTTTTTTCTACAGCTCAGTATATCAATCTCGGAGACATATTCCGGCTGACCAAAGGCAAATGACCTCTGCTGAGAAACCTACTTTCTGACTGACTAAGTCAATGAGAGGAGAAGGTATGCCTATCCCCGAAATGAGTAAGAAAAATCTGAACAGATAACACAGATAACAAAGAATTCAAATACATCCACACGTCTCTTCGACATCAATCTAATAGGTACGGGGCTCAATCCAAGACAGCCTGCCCAAGGTCATGGCACTCCAGTCCACTGGCTCTCTGTATTGGGTCTCCTGATCCAGACCCAGGTATATTACATAAAGCCATTCTGTGTCTTCATTGTGGAAGTGAGTACTGTGAGACCCACTTCAACCTGAAAGACTCATTATTCTGGGCAACAGCAGCCATTGAGAATTAATTAGTATCTTTTAAAACAACTATGGATGAAGAGGAGTTTTGCCATTTTAGTGGATTGATGAATTTGATATAGTTAGGAAAGATAAAGTGGGAAGAATAGCTGGCATTCACCATCCCCACAGCTATCAAATATAGGAGCTGGTAACAACAGAAATGGTGGACCCGCAGAACAGTTGAAGGAAAACTTTTTTGTACTACAGAGGTCTTAGTTGCTTTGGAAACATATTTACCAAAAGAAAATGTCCTACCTCTCCAGATTCCATCTACCGGAAATGTTCAGGTGCAAAAAGCCTATTGAACAGTTGTGGAGACCATGAGCTGAACTGTCCTCCTCAGGCACTGTGAGGAGAATAAACCCACCTCCATGGAAGACTAGTGCTTTGAGTGGAACAGAGTTGCTACCACGGACCAAGGCTTTGTGACATCACCAAGGCTCTACTTATGTCAGAAATCCCCTCACAAGCTTGTTACTTCCCTATTTACCCACAGAAACATCAGCATTCAGCTCCTCAAAAGCTGTATACAGCCACAAGGGGACCCAAAATAAGCCCCCATTCATCTTCCCAATTACTCAAGTCACACTCTTGCCCAAGCAACTCAATCACTTTATCTTATTTTTCTCAAAAAGTCTTTGGTGTCTGAGTCAACAAATCACATGAAAGTTTTTTTTTCTTAGATCCCATCTCTCCATTGGTTATCTTCTATTGATTTTTTCTACCTTCATAAGTAATAAATTTCAAATTTCCACTTCCTATCCTCCTCCCCCTAACTACTCACGCAACCACCAATCCTCTTCATTCCCAATCCAGTCCTAATAGAGGGCAGGGTACCTTGACCTGTGGGAAGCCCTTGCCCCCCCTCCATCCAGATTGAGGAAGGTATGCATCTACATATAATATGATCGATTAAAGCCTGTACGTGCAGTACAGACAAATCCCAGTGCCATTATCATTGGGTTCTCCTTCTGCCCCAATTGTCAGCCACATTCAATGCTTCCACTTTGATCCCATGCTCTGTCAGTCCCAGCATAGCTGGTTTTGTTGATCTCCCATTAGCTCAGACACAGTGTCTCAGTGGGTGGACCAAGCCCTTGTATTCCTTAGTTCTGTGCTCTTATTCTCTCCCCTTCAACTCTTCAACTGGAGCTTGGTAGCTCAGTCTAGTTTTCTGATGTGGGTCCCTGTCTTTATCTCCATCCTTTTCCGTACAACAGTTCTATGGTGATATTCAAGATAGTCATCAGTCTGATTATGGGACAAAGCACCCATAGTGCCTAGGGACATGGTACAGTGCAGGCACCCACAGCTCACCTGCCCAAGGTCCTCATTGGTGTCACCCCATGGCTTTCTAAGAACCCCTCTAGAGAGAAGCCTCTTACTAATCCCAGAACGGCACCCTAAGTTGAGATATCAACAGTGTGTGTGCATTAACTTATGGGGGTGTGTTTGTGTGTTTAAGATACAATAACAGCAGATGGATTATAATATTGAAATTTCTTCTTATCTTGAGAAGAATACTTGCTACCGAAACACTATCACAGTAGTACTGAGAGTGTAGGCTGTCTCAGCATGGAGAAGTAACTGGAGCAAACCCCTAGTAGTTCAGCTCAGTGGCCCAAGAAAAATGGTCAAGGAAAGTCAATGAACTCAGGGATGGAAGTTCAAACTCAGGATAAAAAACTTTCCAAATCATTTAGGCGGAACATGAGACACTCGTGCAACAGTCACAAGTGTCTAAAATGCCTGGAACTAGAATCTTAGGGCAGGAGAAGTTGTGGAGCTGAGAGTGCATGGCAAAAACTGACAGAATCTGGCAAAAGACATGTAAGCGTAACTAGCAAACATCCATGGAAACCATGAATGGGAGAAAACCCTGAGAAGTCTGCACCAAAACATAACATCTTGACAATTCTGAGATTTAATGACAAAGGAGAGATCTTAAATATGTCACTGTCACATGGTGATGATTAACCCACTCCATTGCAGTGTGACCCCCTGACATGTTTAAGATACCTGTTAATTCTGTCTATATATTTACAGAGAAATTCACATTGCTTGCACAGATTAACTAGCAGCATGATTTACCGCTCAATCAAAGGCAAAGCAAAGAAATCATGGACCTGTTGTTGAATGCTGATGATGTTGTTGGGAGCGTTTGTGGGTTTTTTCTTAAAGCGAAATCATTGGTCACACAAATGCATGAAGCAGATCCTGTCTCTGCCATGTACCTGAAAGCATGAAAAAAATAAACTAAAATAGGTTTTTGTCACATACTGGTAAATTTTGCTGCTATGTCCAAATATATGTGTTACAGTAGCTCTTTCTGCTCCTTCAGGCTATAGCAACTGAGATAAAGGCCATTGGGGTGTGGTGTCTCTCTCTTTCAAAATGGAGCAACTGCCTTCAGCTTGGTCTCTTGCATCCATCTCCACATCCAGCTACTAGGCTCCTCTCCTCATCCTGCAGAGGGCTGTTGTCTGGCATGGCAATCTGTACGGTTTGCCCCTTAAAAGAAATAACCATTTTATGAATCATAATTCTAAACTGGTGTGTGAGATTGTTTGTGACTTACACCTTCCTATGTGATGAGAGCAACCAGGGTTTGTAGGGGGTTCTCACTGTTCATGTTGCAGAAGCCATAGCAGCAGGAGTAGGAGGCCTCTCGTTCTCTGTAAAAAAATCAGTAAACATTGGGGACCAGTGAAAGGATGCCCTGAAACATCAAGGCTTGAGCTTTCACACCGCAATTCCTCCAGCTAGGTTCTGGGTCTCCACAACCTACAAAACCTCCTGAGGACCAAGTATTCAGAACCAGAAGCCTGTGTGGGCCTTATCACATAAAATCCTAGTGAGTACACCAATCATTTTTTTTTTTATGTACATCCTTTTGTCCCTCCAGAAACATTTTTATTTCCAATAAAGATAACTTGCTGGCTCTTTGGTGTCCTGAACATGCTCTAAGGTGATGGTGGGGCACTCTTACATACCTTGCTGTGTCGTTGTGAGACCTTAACGGGACAGCAATTGTTTCAGAAATCAAAGGCAGTTAGGTTCAAACCTGTGGTTTGCAGTGTGCTGGACACTTGGGTTGCCTATAGCTAATCTATGGAAAGATGGATTTCCTAAGAAGGGTGGCAGCACACATGGAGGCATGTAGTCTTACCTTTTCAAATGACCCATTTTGTGGCCTTACATCAGGCTCCTCTATTCTCCTCATCTTGGTTTCTTTACCAGATTAGGACAAAAATAAAAACTCAATGTCCTGGACGTTATCACTGAATGAGTTATCTATGTGAGATCACAGTGACAGAGTTCATGGGAATCTGACTCATTGTACAGGCTTGCCAGGCATCAATCTGTAATCTGCCTAACTCTACTGCGCAAGTGTTGTCATGATTGCTCCTCTGTTCCTCCTCATATGGTCTCCATCTACAGAGAACTCAGAAAAATCCACCCCTGAGAGGGCAAGTTCTTTACAAATGAAAGTTTCTAGAACAGAAGAGACATAGTAGATTTATCTTGGCAACCTGTAGACACAAGACATGGGGAAATGGAAGAAGGGATTGAAGAAGATAGACACATGGAGGAATGGATAAATTCAATCATTCATTGGATAAGTGAGTGATCCAATGAAAGAGATGGCTAATAGGATAAAATGTGCTGCATGCCCTCTGAAAGTCAGTCCAAATTGAGGGTAGATAAGGTTATCCACTAAGGAGGAAGCTTAGTCCATTTTGCCTTCTTTGTGTTCTAGACCCACCCAGGAGAGTGATGATGATGTTGAGGAGAAAAAGGGGCGAGGGTACCAGCATGCCCTGGTACAAGTTTTCACCCACATTGTAGCCAAATCACCTGACCTGGCACAGGTGACCTACATGATGGGCCCTGAATGGCAGTTTGACAACTACAACCTTACTAACCAAGTTTTTGAAGATGAAGGAACCAAAACTGCCCTGTTAATGATGTCAGGATCCTTGCATGATGGGAGTCAGGCATCAATATCATACTGGTATCCTCGGGTCTGATGGGTTTGTGGGGTCTTTGCCACACTTCACCTAACATCACTGATTCCCAAGGTATCTGATTTTATGGAGCTCGGTGCATTCATCATATCAGTGCATGTCACACACCAATGTGATTCAATGTACTACTAGTTTAGCCTGGGTGCGGGTGAGTCTGTTTATGAGTTTTATAGCCCAAATCCCACAGAACATGATCAATGACAAGGGAACAGTGTTTTACAGTTAAGGCAGGCCAATTGTTTAAATGAACTCACAGGGGTTGAATGGCATGCATAAGACCTGTGAGAGTGCAAGACAGAAAGAATCCAGGCATGACAAAATAGGTAGTAGATAGAAGCCTGGCAAAAGTAAGTAGGTTGCCTGAGGTCCACCCCATTGCAGAAGAGCCACTGAGAGGAGACACTTTTCTTTAGGCAGGAGGATCCGGGTCACTCAACATGCTCCAGTGGAGTTCATATACCCAGTGACTTCCAGATGGTATGAATTAAACCATTATTCAAATGAAACCCAATTTTCTTTGCTTCTGAGTACACATTTGTGACCCTTTATGATCACTCTCTATCCTCTTAAGTCCCAACACCTCGATGTCACATCTTCCATATGACATGTTTTTCCCTCGTGCATTTTCCCTCTCTGAGATCCTACATCTTTTTGGCCACTCTCCTCTGTTTCCTAAACAGCCATCTTGTCCTCTTCCACACACTGCATCTCCTTTCGTCATTCCCTCTCCAAGGGGAAAAGACCATAAGTCCTGTTTTGTTTTGAGGCCGGTCTTTCTGTGATGTCCCATCCACCAGAAACTCCATCATTGACCAAACAACATAACACCTTCACAAATTTTATTTTTAGAGCAAAAAAAAATTCCATTGGGAAAGATACCAGGATTAATAGAAGACCTGAGGTATTTCTGAAAAAAAGAGTTCCCCAAACAGAGTTTTAAGTCTGACCCCCAAAATTTGTGAATTTCACTTTAACAGATCTTCATCAAATCATAGACATAGATATGGAAGTCATTATCAAACTTGTTGAAATGCACGGGAGGTTTGGTGGGAACTTGGTAAATAATTTTACCTATCTTTTGGGTTCCATCTTTTTCGTTGTGCTGCACGCTTTTGCCTGCCAAGGAATCCCTGCCTAATTCCAAATTCACCCCTATTGGAGGACATCCTGGCATAATGTGGAGGTTGCTTTCAATGTAGTCATCTAGATGGTGGTAAAGGTACACAACTGGATCTTTCTTGTAGGTAATGTAGAAACAGGTCTTCATGGTCTGCACTTCAGCTTGGACCAGCTTGGACCACCCCAGTCCACTCCTCCATAGAGCCTGGCATGATGTGGAGGTTGCCTTCAAGGTAGTCAACCAGGAGGTGGTAAACGTACAAGACCGGATCTTTCTTGTAGGTAATATAGAACCAGGTCTTCATGATTGGCACCTCCTCTAGGACCATCCCCTTCCAGTCATCCTTAGAGCCATTTGTGCCCTCAAATGTATGTTTCACTGCTCTGCCAACTATGGTGTTTGAGAGATGAGTGTCTGTCTCCTGAGGAAATGGTACGTTGTTAGGCAGGAACTTAAGGTTTAAAATCCTTTCATCACTGTGAAGCTCCAATCCATAGACACAATCTATCCCATCATACTTCAACAAATAGAGAGAGGGATTTGTTGGCAGTTGATCTAGAATGATGGCTTTCCACTGGGTGACTGGTTCATTGGCTTCCTTCCAGCCGTGAGAAATTCTGCGGCCGACAATATTCTCCAGGGCCTCAAAAGGCCTACTCAGTGTTTGCTTCTGGAGAGATGACCCATTACTCTTCTGGAGAGGTGGCATCCATCTCATACTAAGAGGCATCTTCATCATGGCTGTAGACTTAGTGAGATAGGCCACTGACCTCCTGGTCCGCTGTTTCTTGGCTATCTTTCTTTGCTTGGGCTTCATAACTGCACACTCTCTAGGTTGAAAGAAACTTCCTTCTGTTTAATTCAGAAACCAAGTCGTGGTCTCAACCATGAGTGCCTGCAAGGATAACAAAGGGAGGCCGTCAGGTCAAGGCTCTTTTCTGGAAGAACTTTGGTGTAGGAGACAAAGATATTGATAAACACGTTTGTATACCTAACTGTAATTTTCTCTTAAGAAATGAATAGGACAATTAGCAAATTTTCCTCTAGAGCTCAGTATATCAATCTCAGAGACACATTCCTGCTGCCCAAAGGCAAATGACCTCTGCTGAGAAACCTACTTTCTGACTGACTAAGTCAATGAGAGGAGAAGGTATGCCTATCCCCGAAACGAGTAAGAAAAATCTGAACAGATAACAAAGAATTCGAAGGATATCCACACGTCTCCTTCGACATCAAGCTAATAGGTAGGTTGCTCAATCCAAGACAGCCTGCCCAAGGTCATGGCACTCCAGTCCACTGGCTCTCTGATTTGTGTCTCCTGATCCAGACGCAGGTATATTACATAAAGCCATTCTGTGTCTTCATTGTGGAAGTGAGTACTGTGAGACCCACTTCAACCTGAAAGAATCATTATTCTGGGCAACAGCAGCCATTGAGAAATAATTAGTATTATTAATACACCTATGGACAAAGGGGAGCTTTGCCATTTTAGTGGATTGATGAATTTGATATTGTTAGCAACGATAAAGTGGGAAGAATATCTGGCATTCACCATGCCCACAGCTATCAAATATAGGAGCTGGTAACAACAGAAATGGTGGACCCGCAGGACATTTGAAGGAAAACTTTTTTGTACTACAGAGGTCTTAGTTGCTTTGGAAACATATTTACCAAAAGAAAATGTCCTACCTCTCCAGATTCCATCTTCCGGAAATGTTCAGGTGCAAAAAGCCTGTTGAACAGTTGTGGAGACCAGGAGCTGAACTGTCCTCCTCAGGCACTGTGAGGATAATAAACCCACCTTCATGGAAGACTAGTGCTTTGAGTGGAACAGAGTTGCTACCACGGACCAAGGCTTTGTGACATCACCAAGGCTCTACTTATGTCAGAAATCCCCTCACAAGCTTGTTACTTCCCTATTTACCCACAGAAACATCCAGCATTCAGCTCCTCAAAAGCTGTATACAGCCACCAGGGGACCCAAAATAAGCCCCCACTCATCTTCCCAATTACTCAAGTCACACTCTTACCCAAGCAACTCAGTCCCTGTATCTTATTTTTCTGAAAAAGTCTTTGGTGTCTGAGTCAACAACTCACATGAAAGTTTTTTTTTCTTAGATCCCATCTCTCCATTGGTTATCTTCTATTGATTTTTTTCTTACTTCATAAATAATAAATTTCAAATTTCCACTTCCTTTCCTCCTCCCCCTAACTACTCACGCAACCACCAATCCTCTCCACTCAAATCCAGTCCTTATACAGGGCAGCGTACCTTGACCTGTGGGAATCCCATGCCCCCCCTCCATCCAGATTGAGGAAGGTATGCATCTATATATAATGCTTCCACTTTGATCCCATGCTCTGTCAGTCCCAGCACAGCTGGTTTTGTTGACCTCCCATTAGCTCAGACACAGTGTCTCAGTGGGTGGACCAAGCCCTTGTATTCCTATGTTCTTTGCTCTTATTCTCTCCCCTTCAGCTCTTCAACTGGAGCTTGGAAGCTCAGTCTAGTTTTCTGATGTGGGTCCCTGTCTTTATCTCCATCCTTTTCCGTACAACAGTTCTATGGTGATATTCAAGATAGTCATCAGTCTGATTATGGGACAATACACCCATAGTGCCTAGGGAAATGGCACAGTGCAGGCACCCACAGCTCACCTGCCCAAGGTCCTCGTTGGGGTCACCCCAAGGCTTTCTGGGAACCACTCTAGAGATCAGATCCTGTCTCCAGAAAGATAAACTAAAATAGGTTTTTGTCACATACTGGTAAATTTTGCTGCTATTTCCAAATAGGTGTGTTGCAGGAGCCCCTTAAAAGAAATAACCATTTTATGAATCATAATTCTAAACTGGTGTGTTACATTGCTTCTGACTTACACCTTCTTATGTTATGAAAACAACCCGGGTGTGGAGGAAGTTCTCACTGTTCATGTTGCAGAAGCCATGGCAGCAGGAGTTGGAGGCTTCTAGTTCCCTGTAAGGAAATCAGTAAACATTGGCGACCAATGAAAGATGCCCTGATACATCAAGGCTAATCCTTTCAGACACCAATTCCTCCAGCAAGGTTCTGGTTCTCCACAACCTCAAAAACCTCCTGAGGGCCAAGTATTCAGAACCAATATCCTGTGTGCATCATATCACATACAATCGTAGTGAGTACACCAATCTGTTTTTTAATGTACATCATTTTGTCCCTGAAGAACATTTGTATTTCCTATAAAGATAACTTGCTGCCTCTTTGGGGTCCTGAAATTCCTGTAAGGGGGTGTGTGGGGCATTCTTACATACCTTGCTGTGTTGTTATGAGACATAGATGGGACAGCAATTGTTCCAGAAATCAAAAGCAGTTAGGTTTAAACTGTGGTTTGTAGTGTGCTGGACACTTGGGTTGTGTATAGCTAATATTTGGAAGGATGGATTTGCTAATAAAGGTTGGAAGCACACATGGAGGCAGGCAGTCTTACTTTTCAAATGATCCATTTTGAGGACTTACATCAGGCTCCTCTATTCTCCTCATCTTTTTTCTTTATCAGATTAGGACAAAAATTAAAACTCAACGTCCTGGACGTGAACACTGAATAGGTTATCAATATGAGATCACAGTGACAGAGCTCATGGGAACTGACTCATTGCAGGATATGAGATTTAGCCTGTAATGGCTAGAGCTAATGGACCAAGCAGTGTTTAAAAGAATACTGTGTGTGTGTGTCGTTATTTTGGGGCATGAGCTAGCCAGGCAGCCATGAGCCTGGCTGTGAGAAGAGGCCCGCAGCTCACCACTACAATACACAAGTCCTCCCCCTGTCACTCTGCATCAATGTGTATTTACAGTTTGGATGAAGAGTTCTCCTGGGCATCCCCCCTCAGCTCCTCTGACTCAGTCTTCAACCACACCAGTTTCACTCAGCCTCAAGAGATCACCCATGAACAAGAAGGAGACAATTACCAAGAGGGAAAAAGTATACCACAAAGTACACTTCCCAGTGGATCAAAGTTGATGTTGTTCAAATACATCTCAGGCTAGAGTATTGCTCAGCACTGGACACTGGTGGCAAATGCTTGTAATCCTAGCACTTGAGAGACTGAGGGGAAAGGATCCTGAGTCCCAGGCCAGCATGGGCTGCATATTAAGTTCAAATATAGACCTCAGAAAAACTTTAAAACAAACAAATAATAAACATATGAGGTACTTCTCAGGAGGGGAAGCCCAAAGAGCATTAAGTACCTGAAGAGACCTCTTATGAAACGGCAATTAGAAACAAAATAGAATTGAAAAGAAACTTCTGCTGGAAAACACCATACTGGATCTCAATGCCTGAGTCCGGTAGGAAACTCAGACAACCCCCTCATTTTCTCTGGCTTATCACTCCCAATACTAAATAGGCAAACTTGGCATACACCTGGTCCCTCAACAAGGGTAGTTTTCTGAAGAGACAGAGACAGAGAAAATGTGTGCAAAACATCCTTCCATACTCCAACTGCAAACATTCTCATGCCCCACTAAGAAAAAGGCCTTTTCTGTGGTTCTTCAGAATAAGGGAGGAAGTCTATTCCCTTATTCCAGTAAAAATATAAGAGGGCTCAAAAGGCAAAGGTTTTTGCCACCAAGGCGTGGCAACCTGAGTTTGATCCCTGTAACTTGCATAAAGTAGAAGAAAACCAACACCATAAAAATGTCTCCTTAGTCCTTCAGGGTTCCTGCTTCATGAAATGTTCCAGACATTCTGCAGGACACAGAAGAAAGTGACTGACAAACTGCCAATAGAGGCAAAACAGCATTTCAAATTCACTGCTTCATGGAAAAGTCTGCCAGATACAATGGGCCTGTAGGCTGAAGAAAAATTTCCCGATGTTACAGAAGAACTTTGGGTTACTGTTCAGGCAGCAAGATATCTCTGTACAGTTTTAGAATTTGCTTATAATGCTTATAATATATATTTCTTTTCTCTATTAGTCTCTGAATCTGCTTTGCTGTTTCTTAATCATATAATATTGAGCAATTTGGGTAATAAAATAGTATTTTGATTAATGTGTTGGTTTGAAAGAGAATGGTCCCATAAAAGCTCCTATATTTAAATGCTTGATCCCTAGTTAGTGGAACCATTTTGAGAAAGATTAGATGTGATATCGTTGGACAGGTGTTTCACAGGAGGTGGACTTTGAGATTTCAGAAGCCTAAGACAGGTCCAGCCCCTCCCTCTACCACCTCTGCTACCAACTTGTAAATCAGGTTAAAACTCCCAGCTACTCTCCAGTGTCATGCCTGTGTGCTGCCATGCCTCATGACGTGATGGTCATGGACTCACTCTCTGACCATGAGCAAGTCCCCAATTAAATGTTTTCTTTTATAAGCTGCCTTCATCATGGTGTCTCTTTACAATAGAAAAGTAACTATGATAAAGTTGTTACATGGTATTGCTGTGACAGGACTGGTCAAGCTGCTTGTTAGAGGAATGTTGACTTGGGAACTTTGCATGAGGGAAGTGGTTGAATGTTTTAAGTGGGGCTTAAAAATGCTACAAGAGCTTTGAAGACAGTAGTACTGAGAGCAATGTGGTTATAGAGGCCCAGTTCAAGAAGTTTCAGGGTGAAACAGTATTAGAAACTGGAATAAAGTGAATCCAAAGAAAAACATATAGATCCTCCTGGAAACTGGAAGCAGACAAGAGCACTGGGCAAACGTTGGGAACGTGGGGATGGGGTGGGATGAAGGGGAGGTTGGAGAGAGAAGGGAGAAGGGAAGAATTAGGGAGAGCTTGGGAGAGTGGGATGGTTGCGATGGAGGAAGGGTGGATATGGGAGCAGAGAAGACGATATCTTAATTAAGGGAGCCATTTTAGGGTTGGCAAGAAACTTGGCTCTAGATGGATTCTCAGGTGTCCACGGGGATATCTCCAGCTAGGTCCTTGGGCAGTAGATGAGAGGGTGCCTGAACTGGCCTTGTCCCATACTCACACTGATGATTATCGTGAATATCACCATAGAACCTTCCAGAGATGCATGGAGATAGAGACAGAGACCCACAGCAGAGCATTAGACTGAGCTCCAAAGATCCAGTTGAAGAGCAGAAGGAGGGAGAAGATGAGTAAGGACATCAGGACCAGGCAGGGTTGGTCCACCCACTGAGACAGTGTGCCTGAACTAAATCCAGCTGGATGCATGGGGGCTGACTGAGAAGAAATGATAATGGCACTGAGATTTGTCTCTACTGCATATACTGGCTTTTGTGGATCCTAGTCTGTTTGAATGCACACCTTCCTAGGCCTGGATGGAGAGGGGAGGGCCTTCCCAAAGGGCAGGGTACACTGCACTCTTAGGATTGGCAGATAAGGGGAAGAGTGAGTGGGGGAGTAGGAGGGAAATGGGAGGAGGGGAGGAAGTGCAAATTTTGAATGGTATTATTTATAAAAAAATAAAAAAAATTAAAAAGAAACTGGAATAAAGACAATTCTTGTAATGTTTTAGCCAACAATATGGCTGCTTTTGGCCCTTGTCCTAAGAACCTGCTTGAGGCTAAATTGAAGAGTTTTGGAACAATATTATTGGCAGAGATTTCATTCAAGACTGTATTGACTCATGGTTATTAGTAATCATTCTTAATGCAGCTCTAAAATGAAAAACTGCTAAGCAAGTGTTCTACCACTGAGCTAAAACCCCAACTACTGGCTCCAAAGCTACAAAGAAACACTGTCCCCCCCCAAAAAAAAGGAAGGAAGGAAGGAAGGAAGGGAGAGAAAGAAAGAAAGAAAGAAAGAAAGAAAGAAAGAAAGAAAGAAAGAAAAGTGCAAACAGAGCAAAGAGAAATACAAATGCACAATCTGAGAAGAAAAAGGAAGAACAGGAAATAAAATGCCTGCACCTAGGTCTGTGCTGAAAGAGGTACAGAGAAATGGAATGAAGGTAAAGATCCCACCTAGATAACCATGAAACATGTAAAAAGAAAATCCCTAGAGAATCTACTCCAAAAACAAAGTAAAGCTTATTCAACAAAGGAAAACACCAAGAGTTCAAAGTTTATACAAATGGAATCCAATGAGAGATCCATATTCCATCCAAAATGTACAACAATACTTCCCTGACTTTAGAATCCAAAATACTGGAGTTAAGAGGTTGTGAAATCTTTCTCATTAGTTGAGAGAAAAATGTTACAGCACTGATGGCATGTGGCTTGCAGGCTCATAGAGGCCATCATATAAAGCTGAGAAAAAGAAGCTTGGATTTGTACTAAAGATCCAAGATGTTGGAGACTCCAGAGTCACAGTGATGCACTAACCCTCTGAAACTGTAAAATGCTTTCTTTTATAAATTAGCTTGGTATTGTGCTCTCTCTCTCTCTCTCTCTCTCTCTCTCTCTCTCTCTCTCTCTTACTCTCTTTCTCTCCCCCCAACCTGTGTGTGGAAATAAATGTAAAAAACTCCTAGTTCTTTAATTTATTACTAACATAGTAAAGATTACAGTTTCACTTTTTGTAAAACAATGTACTCAAGGTGGGGCTGAGAAGATAGCTTTGCACTGAGTACTTGCTGCTCTTCTAGGAGACCTCGGTTTGGATTACAGCAGCCCCATGAGTAAGTTCATGGACATGTAACTTTAGTTCCAGGATATCTGAACTCTTCTCACCATGCCAAAAGACACCAACACACAGCCGGTACATACTCAAGACACACATACAAATAAAATAAATCTTTTTTAAAAATAATATTTTTAAAAAATAATAAAGGCTATCCTCCTGCAACTTGGGATGGACTTTAAAACACAGCTTGCTCCAATACTGAGGGGACTTAAGAGGTGAGTGAATAGTCACATGGCAGGATGCCCTACTCTCTAGGACCTCCCCAGTGGGACAAAACTCCAGGCCCCTCCCCAACTCCCTCGGCTTTTCTAGCCAGCCAGCAGGGAGTTTGCTGTGGCTAGGATCCCCTCAAACCCAATCCCACCCATGGGACACCCCCCAAGGTACTAGCCACAACCTGCCTAAGAGCTGAAAGCTTGCTATAATACTGAGGGGACCAAGAGCTTGCTACAACACTGAGGGGATTAAGAGAGCACCAAGAGAACACAACAGGAAAGAAGACTGAGAGAGCAGGCATATAGAGACCTCAGAAACTTCTATAGATGTCTGTTAATTCCATTTGTTTCATTACTTCCCTTAATCCTCTTATTTCTCTGTTAGGTTTCTGTCTGATTGACCTGTCCATTGGTGAGAGAAGAGTGTTGAAATCTCCTACTATTAGAGTGTGTGGTTTGATGACTGCTTTGAGTTTTAGTAACGTTTCTTTTACATAATTGGGTGCTTTTATATTAGGGGCATATATATTCAGGATTGAGACTTCATCCAGGTGAATTGTTCCTGTTATGAGTAAAAAATGTCATTCTCCATATCTTTTGATTGATTTTAGTTTGAATTCAACTTGGTTAGAAATTAGTATGGCCACACCTGCTTGTTTCTTTGGTCCGTTTGCTTGATAAACCTTTTCCCAGTCCTTTACTCTGAGTAGATGTCTGTCTTTGTGGTTGAGGTGTGTTTCTTGTAAGGAGCAGAATGATGGATCCTGTTTTTGTATCCAATCTCTTAGCCTGTGCCTCTTTATATGTGAGTTGAGCCCATTGATATTAAGTGATAGTAATGGCCAGTGGTTATTAACTCCGGTCATTTTTCCTTTCTTTCTTTCTTTCTTTTGGTAGTAGAGTTTGTGTGTTTCCCTTCTTCAAGTTGTGCTGGTGAAGGGTCATTAGATGTCTGAGTTAATGTGGGCATTGTTGGACTCCTTGGTTTGTGATTTTCCTTCAATTACTTTCTGAAGGTCTAGATTTGTGGCTATGTATTGTTTAAATTTTTTTTATCCTGGAAAATTTTGTTTTCTCCATTTATTTTGTTATTTTAATAGCTTTTACTTTAATGTATATTAATAAAATTTGAACACATCAAGCTTGTGTGTTTTATTATCTTACATTGACCCCAAATTAGTTTTTGAGCCAAAGTAAAGGAGGCTTTATTGGTATGAGACTTAATCCAGATAATGCAGACAGCTGCTGCAGAAAGTAGGGTACATAATGAAAGACTACTCAGTAAATAATTCAACTAGGCATTGCCAGTTGGTAAAACCTGCAATGATATATCGATTGCCAAAGTAAAGGAAGCAGCCCTCTTATGAGAAAGACAGAGAGGAAGGAAGAAGAGGGAAAAGGGAAGAGATCATTTGTTGAGACCAAAAACCAGCAAAGGAAACAAAAGCTTCTTTGTTGACAATAATCTCCTCTTCTGTAAGGTCATCTCCATTGATTCAAATGACAGATATTCAGAAACAACATGCATGAGTGAGAAGTGTGAACATGGTGAAGGTGAAGGGAGAGAAAAAGAAAGAAAGCATTCTGGAGATTTAAAGACAGAGAGAATGAAACACCAGAGCATGAGTGTTTCTCTGGTACCTTCACAAAATCTTTATCAGGCCAGCAGCATTCCAGATACTCCAAGACATCCAACAGAGAATTTTCTTCTTGAACCCTATGATGTTTCCAGTGAGGATGGTGTTGTTCAAGAGTTCTGTGTCCTAAGCAAGAGAGAAAAGGGCACAAGATAGCAAGCAGGTGACAAGAGTGAGAAGGGGAGGGAGGGCGACTGAGTGAGTCACCCACCACCTGGACTCCTGTTAGGACTACAAAATATCCTCCACAGGTTTTGGTGGTTAGGCCTGTTAGTAATTAGGCCTTCCCCTGAAAGGGAACTATCATTCTTGCATGAGAGAGATGGCTCAGCATTTAAGGTCACTTGCTTGTCTTCCAGAGGACCGGGTTTCAATTCCTCCCACCCATACAAACATCTGTAACTCCAGTTATAGAACATCTGACCCTGGCCAACACAAGCACTGAATGCAAATGGTGAACACACTAATGTGCAGATAAACTCACACTCATAAAAATAAATTTAATCATTTCTATTAAAAATAGTAGTCACTCTTTTACTTCAAACAAGCACGAAACTGTATTCAAGAGCACAATGCTCTTACAGAGTGGAATTATTCAGTTCTGAGGTAGCATGACTCCCAGTTTCATGAAAAACTGCCACATTGATTTTCCAAGTAGTTGCACTAGTCTGCATTCCCGAAAACAAGGGATGGGTGTTCCTCTACTCTACATCCTTTTCAGCATAGTCTATCATTGGTGTTTTTGATTTTAGCCATTCTGACAGTTGTAACATGGTATAGCAGAGATGTTCTGATGTGCATTTCCCTGAATGTTAAAAAGGCTAAGCATGGCATTGTCTTTTGCCCATTTGAAAGTCTTCTGTTGAGAAATCTGTGTTCAGTTAAGTACCCCTTTTTAATTGCAGTAACTTGAGTGTTAATGCCTAGTTTCTGGATTTCTTTACATATTTGGAGATCATAATTTTGATTACGGAATGGTGAAGATTTTTCACATTCAAAAGGATGCCTTTTTGTCTTAGTGACAATGTCTTTTGCATTACAGAAGCTTCTCACTTTCAGGAGGTGTCACATTTATTCCTTTTTGGTCTCATGGTCTATGCTACTCAGGTTCTACACTGGAAGTGGTCTCCTGGGTGCATGTATTGCAGACTCATTTAAACTTCTCATCTATCAAGTTCAGTGTGGTCAGATTAATATTGAGGTCTTTAATCCATTTGTAGTTGCATTTTGTGCATGCTGAACAATATGGATCTATTTTTCTTTTTCTACAGGTTGACACCCATTTATGCTGTCTGTCTTCACAAGTCTTTCTCCATGCTTTAAAGGAAACAAATTCTTCCCATTACAGCTCCTGTCATGTTCACCTGCTGTATTTCTCATATAGTTCATTCTGCTCTCCCTCTTACTTCCATGTCTGATAACGATAATGTGAATTTTTCAACTAAAGTACCACACACCTGATGAGCTGGCTTCATTTCCCAACCACTCCAAAGCAGCTCCAATATATTTAACAGCCAGTAGCAGTGACACTCTTTGAGACCTTATGGAGATGTTAATAGATGGAGTTCTTAAAATGGGATGGGACCCTGGTAGCTGGAAGATTCCAGAAAGTTGGGTTGGGTTCTGCCTCACAATGAAGATAATTAAGCCACCCAATAGCTAAAATCTCATTATTCCCCTTGGAAGGGGCACTGTTCAACCATCTAATCTTGCACACATGACTGCCACTTGACACAAAAATGATGGCAAGTGTATTAAACAATTAATATTTGTGCATCTGCAGTTATGTGGTTTGGAAGGTTATTTGGTGGCTTTTCCTCTCTCTCTCTCTCTCTCTCTCTCTCTCTCTCTCTCTCTCTGTGTGTGTGTGTGTGTGTGTGTGTGTGTGTGATTTGACCAAAGGACAACTTCAGTGGTCATTCCTCAGAAATCAACTACCATGCTAATTAAGACAGTATCACTTACAGGGACCTAGGATTTTCTGAATAGAAGATGCAGTTGGGCCAGTCAGTACCAGAATCCACTGTGTCTGCCTCCCATGCAGTGACATTACAAGCACACACTCCACTTTGGAAAGCTTTGAATAAGGTCTCTGGAGTCTGAACTCAGGCCTGTATACACACAGCTTCTTTATCACTGACAAAGAAAATCTCTTTTCAGTATGTTAGTCTTAAATTGAGACTCATATAGAAAGTGATTGCTCATTTTTGAATTCACAGCACAGTGACTACAGAATTCCAATGGTGTTCAAATTAAGAAAACAATATCACAAAGTTAAACAGAGTACTGATTATAAGTAAGCACTTGTATACCCCATCTGCCACATGGACCTTCCTGCCCCTTCCCTTTAGTTCTCCCTGAAACTCTCCTCCAAATCCAGGCATGGGTGGCTTTTCCTGCCTTGCCATGGCAAACTGTTGGACACTGTATGTTCTATCTTCCTCATTTAGCTAGACCAGTCATTTTATGGAATAATGTTTTTGTTAGAGTTACCTCAACTGACCACTTTAGGCTTTGGAAAAACTCAAATGACCTTAAAACAGCCAGCTAAAATATCCTAATATTGTGTCCATTATAATGTCAGTAAAAAAAAAATAGAAAGCAAGACCTGCATCCTGGTCAAGATATTTTAATCACCATTCCAGTCCCATCTGAAGGTTACTCACTGTCTTTTGATGCCTAGATGAATTTCGGCTTTAACTAAACTTTGCCTTTCCCTAAAGCCAGTTTGAATTGTGTTTTATCACTTGGAACTGAAAAGTCTCCTGCGAGACTAGGGGATATGATGGGCTCTGGAGAATGAAGCCAGCTCAATTATCCCTATATGTCCTAGGGGAGCTGTTAAAGAGACACTGACATTTCTACCAGCTTGAGTTTCAAGTGCAAGGATAATTGTCCTATAGCAAATCAAGGCTGTCCCTGACTCACAACCCTGTTGTATGTTTCTCAGTGTCACTGTTTCCATGTTTCCTCTCTTCCTGCAGTTGCTTAGATTTCTGCTCCTTACCATCATTCATGTATATCTATCACTCCCTTCTCTCAGCAAATTGAAAAAGAAATTGCCATGATCAACATCACAGCACTATTATCCACTGCCTAAGATGCACGGAAATCATCTGTCGGGGGAAATAACTCCTCATCTCCTGATCTAGGAAGGGTTAGACTTCACACTAACATGGGCAGACAGCCTTTCAGAAGTGTATTTCCATGAGTGTTCAACTGAATGATACCACAGAAGATGGCTGGGTAAGATAAGTAGAAAGAAGATTGTATGTCCTTTGAAAGCAACAAAGAAGCTGACAAATACCATGGATAACAGTTATTCCAAATGCATATGGGACCCTTTTTTCAAGAATGCAGAATCTGGGCTTTTTAAGCAGAAGGAAACAGAGAACTCAGTGACATTTACCCTAAGATCTCTCCTTGTCTCCAGAGCTACAGTGCTCTTAAACATTGTCATCTTACTTTCACAGGAATGCCTATAGTGTAGACACTACCCAATGGGTGCAGCTGGAGATTTTTCAATACCTCGTCACAGTTGGACCTGCTTGGCATACTGTGTGAGATCTGAGTCTAGGTTCAGCAAATGTTAAATCCTTCTACTAAGAGTAGTTTGTCAAGCAGAATTAAGGTCAATAATTTAATACCAGTGTTGTCAGAGGCTTGGTTAACAGACATTATTGGGAGGTGTGGCCTTGTTGGAGAAAGAGTGTCACCAGAGATACTCTTTGATGTCTGAAGCTTGATGTAGGTCCAGTGTCTTATTCTTCATTAGTGCTCCCCAAGGGTCTGGATGTAGAACTCTTCCCTTCTCCTACACCGTGTCTCCCTGAAGTCTGGTATAATTCTGCCATGATGTTAATGGACAGAACCCAATTAAATGCTTTCCTTTATAAGTCTGATGTTGGTCATGTTATCTCTTCACAGCAGTAGAAACAATAACTAAGACAAGATAAATAGAAAGATAGATAGACAGAGAGACAGAGAGACAGGTGTTAGATATTCGATAAACAAATGAGGAATAAATGGATAGATGGTAGGATGGATGGATAGATGAATCATAAGAGAGATGATATTAATAGATTAAAAGAAATATAATTAATACATTATTGAAAGTCTCATGGCTTCTAGGACCCAGGAAAAGACAGAGAAGATTCCTCCAGTTGCCTAGTTTTGATATGCAGAATGAGTAATGTGCCTCCAATGCACAATACTACTAACAGTAGCTGTAAGTAACTTCCTGACACATTGATTATAAGTTCTCAGAATAAAGATTCAAATTTACTCTATACACACACACTGAGCCCTGTTTAGATTGTGTCTTTCACAGTCTAGCAGGTGATTTAGCAATAAAACCATATCAGGATACTGAGGAATGAGAGCAACAGCTTTTCCACTAGAAAAGTGAGTCTTAAAATGGAAAGGAGATGCAATGGGAACTCTAAGCACGAAGTAGATCAGGGAGAACAAGTGAGAAAACTCATGTGCTGAGCTATAGTTGTTCACGTGTATACAGTAGTGAGTGTACGTGTGTTTATATAAAAGGCTTTTCCTGATGTTAGTTCTCTTAAAGGCCACAGATGCAAACATCAGACTCATTCAGTATTCATCATTCCAAGTGCTGGGGTTTAACTTCTGATATCATTCCCCGAAGAAGAAGATAACAGCACTCCATGGAGAAATGGTGGATTGATAGGCAGAGGGAAGCAAAAGGCAGGAGCCTAAAATATCTCATGCATCCAGGGAGTAACTAAGTTCTCAAACAACACAAATGTCAAAAGGAAAACATGAGATGGCATGAAGGCTTGTTGGTTGCCGACCAGGGACAATTTAACATTGCAGAAAACAATAATAGCTGCCATTTTAAATCTTTGGAAGAAAATGTTTCTGAATCCCAACTGCTTGGACTAAAAAAACAGTGGAGGAGAGAACTGGGACCTTGGGGTGGCAATTCCAACTCATAAATGCAAAGGAATCATGAAATTAGAACCCCACCACCTGGCAGCCACCATATATGCCTTAATTGGCTCAGGTAAGAATCGTTAATGGATTCTGCCGCTGACTGGAAGTCAAAGAAAATGGCTATTTGCAAAGTGTCAGCATCTTGATGCAGAAGAAACAACTTTGAAATGAAGCAACTGCAGCTCATCCTGATGATCAAAGATACCATCACTTGTGAAGAAACAGCCTGGATATTTAAAAGGACCCATTGGAAGTACAAACAGAACTTGGAACAAGGACATGAAATAATACCAGCCAGAGGTTGTTCAACAAAGAGAGAATGGATTGTATAAGCATGTCACAGTCTGAACACAAAGTGTGGGAATGTGCTATGGAATAGGGACAGGTCACATACAGTGTCTTAGACTAAGGCCTCAGTTGGAAAACAATAATTTGGCTGCAATGAACACAATCAGACAAATAATAAAATGATTAGAAAGCATGGAGTTGAAGTAATCATTTGTAGAAATGTCTCTTTGTACAATTGAGAACCCCAGTGAATCCCTGTGGATAAGTTTTCAGGATAAAATCACAGAAGAAAAACAACAACAATAATAAAAGTAACATCAATAACAATAGTAATAATAGTAATAATAATAATAATGTCGTTTGTTTGTCTTGAGAAAGAACACTAACCATTGTGGGAATTCTGGAGAAGAAATTTGAGAAAGGAATTTTTCAGAATCATGAAAGCAATCTAAAGACCAACAGAGCACAGCAAGGAGAAATAATCAATCAGGACTTGAGGTTGAAGTGCCTGATGAATATAAGTAAACACAGATAATGCTTTCTTAAATATTAGATAAGCAGCAGTTAAAATGACAAGTGATATCTGTCATTTATTGAAATCTGATCTAAGAGGGAGTGATCAGGCATATAAGCCATCATGCAGGCAATAAAGAAGGAATGGCAGAGATGAGAATTGGGGGCTTCTCAGTCCTTGCTTGCATATGACACCTTCCTCCTCCTCATATGCCAGGATGCACCATGCCCCAGCAAAGAATCACCACTTTTGGCTCCTAGTGTTTCCAGTGGGTTTCAGTCACTTGCTGCTCATCACAGTTTGCTTTACCTTTAAACTAGCTATTAACCTTGAGTCATATGGAAAGATGGAACCGTGGCTATCTGAATGGAATAAGTGAATGCCTATGGGGCTAACAATTACTGCTAATTGATACATGACAGTTATACCACTGTGGGTGTTACCTTAGTGCATCCAGAAGCAAGGTGGCCTAGGCAATATAAGATATTGCCTGGAAAGCACATCCTCCATGGCAGCCTCAACTGTCAGTAGCCTATAAGTAAAGTGATAGGGAATAATGCACTTCCTTGATTTCAGATTCAGCTGCCAGTATCTCCCCAATAAATGTCTGGGCCTCTTCTGGTAGTGGTTTTTTTTTCTTTCTTTTTTTTTTCTTTTTAGGACAATCTCATTTTACATACCAGAGTTAAATCAATCCGCTGTCCTTCCACTCCTGCCAACTTCTCCCTTCCCCATCCTCCATCTACTCCTCCAATAAGAACTCAGTGTTTGATGAGGCCAGGAAAACATATCTGATGGCAGTTTCAATTGCTAATAGCTCCCCAATAAGAGCTAAGGCCTAGAGGACCTTTCCTCAATGGCCACTTCAATGGGAAAAAGTTCTTGGCTTAGGCATAAGGCCACGTATGTTGCCAACAACTTAAAAAGAAACAGGAGGGCTGTAAGAGCATCAAATTCATGATAGCTTCATTTGCCAGCTGTCCCAAGTAAAAATATGACCTAAAAGATACTTTCCTAAGACAGAATTGCCAGTCTTACTACCATTAGCTCATAAGTAAGGGAGAAAACCTGGAGAGTTACCCACAGTAACTCCTCTTGTCAGCAACTCTTCAGTAAGAAAAAAATCATGGAAGTTTACCACACTCTTGGAATCTTTTTCTCCCAGTTGCTCCCCAGGTTGACGAGAGTCTGTTGCTTTGCACAAGAGGCAGAATGGGCTCTCCTAAGTGTTTCTGGTACCACAAAGTCACACCACACAAGGTCCAGCCTCTCAAAGGCCATTGGCCAAAGGAGTTTCCACATCACCTCCCCTTTTACCTAATAAGAATGTTCAAAACCAATACAGGACTACATATAATAAGAACAGATATCAAGTATAAAAGTTAGATTTATAGCCAGTATAGGCAATATTGAGCAAGAAATATATGCTCAAAGTTTCAATGATTATTTTATTCCCAGGAGTCTTAGTCTTGTATTAGAAATGGGTTGGCTAGACTATAAGAGGAAGTTATCTACAACTATCAAGTCTTCAACCTCCATCAAGGCCTGAGAATTGAGATAGAATATTACTTGAGTAGCCAATAAATGGATTAAAGCTGTTTCCAAAATGTACAGTAGATTACAGAGACATATGTCTACCTGGGAAATCACCCAGTGTCTCATTTGCAATGTTGAAGCAAACCACTTTGGCTAAGGCCTAGAGTAACTGACATCCCTTTTATAGAGGCAGGAAGATTTTAAAAACAATCTTACCCTATTTTGGCAAGGTTTGACAGTCATTTTTCTTGTATCTTGCTTGTCAAGTACAGACACCATGCATTTTATCAGTCAAACAAGTGCAATTCATTCATCAAAGCCCAGTTTTACAAAGAATAGTACAAACTCCAAGTACAGTGTCTTTGATGCTCAACATTCTTTCAGGAATAGATCAGTGCTGCAAAGAGCAATTGTGTCTCACATCAAAAAAAGCTAAGTTATTTAAATCCCAGTTTCTGCAGTTCCTTTAAGTGTTTGATGATTACCTATCTGTACAGAATACAGTCTCTATGTATCATGAGAACCTGATTAGTGTAAATATAAGTATGGAAAACATGGGTGAATATTAACCTATAATACTTACTACTTTAATATATAACGTAAAGACTATTACTTCATATTACAATATTAAACAATCTTTGAACAAATGTGCAACAAATGATGACAACAGCCTCAAAATGGAAGCAGCTTATAGATACCTTGATCAGAAGTAGAGATGTATGATACATTATAATAGAGGAGTCAACCAACCTTGGAATCCAGTAATTTCAATTTTGGGGAATACATCCAGAGATACCCAATCATACTACAAAAGCATTTGTTCAACTATGTTCATACCAGCACTATTTGTTATAGCCAGAACCTGGAAACAACCTAGGTGCCCCTCAATAGAAGAATGGATAAAGAAGGTGTGGCATATATTCACTTTAGAGATGCACTCAGTACAATAAAACAATGACATCTTGAATTTTGCATTCAAAGAATGGAAATAGAAAATATTTTACTGAGATAACCTAGATACAAAAAGATGAATAAGTTATGAACTCCATCAGAAGTGGATTCAAGCCATAAGCCACGGACATTGGGCCTATAATTCATGATCCTACAGAAGAAAACAAGAAGGAGAACCCAAAGAAAAACATATATTTATCCTCCTAGTTACTGGATGTAGACAAGTTTGCCAGGTGAAAGTTGGGATCAAGGGGGTGGCAGTGGGGAGAGAGAAGGGAGAATGGGAGGATTGGGAATAGGGATGAATGAGATTGAGGAAGGATGGATATCGGAGCAGAAAAGAAGATATCACAAGGAAGGGAACCAGTTTAGGTTTGGCAAAAGACTTGGCTCTAGAGGGGGTCCCAGGTGCCCTGGAAGATGTCCCTAGCTCTTTCATCTTGCAGCAGATGAGGGTGTCCCTGAACTGGCCTTATTCCATAGCCCTACTGATAAAAATCTTGCATATCACCTTAGAACCTTCATCTAGCAATGTATGGAGATAGAGAGACTGACACACATTGGAGCACTGGACTTAGTTCCCAATGTTCAGATGAAGATCATAAGGAGAGAGAACATGAGTAAGGGAGTTAGGACCTCAAGCATTGCTTCCACACACAGAGACTATGGGACATATATAATAGAAGCTCAGCAAGACCAGCTGGACTGATACTGAATGAGTATGTGATCAAACAAGATTCTCTGAATGTGCCTGACACTGAAAACTGACTGAGAAGCCAATGATAATGGTACTGGGTTTTGATTCTACTGCGTGTACTGATTTTTGCACGCCTAGTCTGTTTGGATTCAGACCTTCCTAGACATGGATGGAGTGGGGAAGGCCTCGGACTTCCCACTGGGTAGGGCACTCTGTTATCTCTGAGAACTCCAGAGGGACAGAGAGGGGGATGGCAGAGTGTAAGTGAAATTTGAAGAAGGGAAGTGGAAATTTTCAATAAATAAATTAAAAAAAATAATACCATACCAAGAGATACATTTTTATCAGTGGAATTTTCTGCCTACCATTAATAAGATCAAGAGAAATAGGAAAAGATGCTAAAAAATATGTGATAGAGATCTTAAAGAAGAGATGATACGTAAGTGATAAAGACAGATGATAATGAAGAGGTCATAGATAAAGAGATGACACAGAGATTAAAGAGCAAGAGATGATAGAGCAAAAGATGATAGAAGAAGATATGATAGAGAAAGAGATGCTAGAGAAGAGATGCTAGAAAATGTGATGGTAGAGTACGGGATGGTAGTGGAAGAGATGATAGAAGAAAAGATGAGAGAGAATCAGATGATAGAGAAGTGTTAGAGGAAATCATGATAGAGGAAATATGATAGAGGAAGAGATGATAGAAAAAGACATAGTAGAGAAATAGAAGATAGAGAAAGATGACAGAGAAATAATAGAGTAAGAGAAGATAGAGAGATGGTAGAATAGGAGATGAAAGACTGGAGAATGAAATGATGGCAGATAGAGGTAATTGAGAAATGAATAATAGATGATCAAGAACAAGATGATAGAGTAAGTGATGACAGAGGTATTAGAGAAACTGATGATAGAAAATAGACAATACAGAAAGAGATGATAAAGAAAATGTTATCATAGTAAGATACGATAGTAAATGCAATGATAGAGGAAGAGATGATAAAGAAAGAGATGAAAGAGGTAGTAATGATAGACAAAGACATGGAGGATAAAGTGATGATAGAGGAAGTGATGATTGAGCCATGATAGAGAAATAGAAGAGATGATACATGGGATAGAGAAAGGGATGGAAGAGAGACAAAAAAAATAAATGCTGGAGGATAGACATAGAGACAATATAGAGATGATATAAAATGAGATGATAATGAGATGACAGAGTGATGATAGAGATGATAAAGAGATGACAAAGAGATTATAGAGAGATGATAGACAATGAGATGACCTAGAGATAATACAGGAAAAGATGATAGTATAGAAAAATAAATGATGGAGTATAGAGATGATAGAGAGATGGTGAAACGTATATGGAAAGAAATCGTGAAATACATACAGAAAGAAGAGCAAATTGTAGATACAGATAGCCCTTTCATTACTTGGTCACGGAGACCCAAGTTTTCACACAGAAACTACATTAATTAAAACCTTGTTTGTCCAGTAGCTCACACATATACCTAGCTAGCTCTTATACCTTAAATTAACCCATAAGTCTTATCTAAGATTAGCCTTGTGGTTTGGTAGCTTACTCAGTGCAGCATTCACATCTTGTTTCCAATACATCTGGATGGCGATTGCAGAATGAATATTTTCCTCTTCCCAGGATTCTCCTAGTCTGTTTACCCTGCCTATACTACCTGCCTGGATTCTGGCCAATGAACATTTTATTGAACCAACACAAATAACAAATATATACAGGATATAAGAGCTTTATTCCACAGTAGTAAACAAAATGTCCCAACACTTCAAGATAACTGAGTTCAAACCTGGCCACTTTTGCAATATGGAGCCTTACCCTGGAATTCTGGTCTACTAAGTTACACTGTATCAAGACACTTTTCCACAAGGTCAGGGCAATCCCTCAAACTATAGGAGGCCCACAGGTAAACTAACTTGGGAGTTCCCTCACTATATACATGAGTCAGCAGAAGCCATAGAAACAAATTACTTGATACAGAGTCATTCTAGGTCTAAGCAAATGACTCTAAGTATTCTGCTAGAAAATTTTTAGATGACCAATATGTGCAGGACTATCAGCTGTTAGCATGACGAGGGCTCAAGGCTGATGCATAGAGTGTATATATAGGACTGAAATTTCAAAACCCATCTATTCATAATTTGGTCTTCTATACTTCGAGACAAAAAGGATGCTTTTCTTTTAATTTCAGAAAGTTTGGCCAAGCTCTCAAACTCTCCAATCTCTGCCAAACTCCAGATAAAGGAACACATTAAATATGAAATTTCAAATGCCTTGTGACTAACATGATATGCCTTTTCATTGGCTAAGGCCATTCACACCTATAGACTGCAACTTCTACCTTCAATATATATACTAAAGCTAAACAAATGAAATAAAACAGAGCTCTTTGTTTTAAAGAAAAAAGGGGAACTACTGTGGGATAACATTCTTGTAGACTATAAAGATTAGTCACTGGAAAGGTACAGACTTTCCTGTAACTAGGCAGGTAATAGAGTTGAGGCTACTACACTAAGTGAAATATGGGAAGGGGATGGCAGAGTGACTTATCAGCTAGAGGCAGAAAAAAATAATGAGAATGACTTATTGAGAAAAGGTAATAAGCCATGTTTCTAAACATAGATAAGAATTAAGGATTAATATAAAATGTAACAGTTAGCCAATAATAAGTGTGAGCTAATCGGCCAAATATTTCATAATTAATATAAGCCTCTGTGTGCTCTTTAGAAGTAAGTCACTCTGGGAATAGGCAGGATAAACTCATCTGTCAACTTAGTGCTATGAACTTTCCTCTTAGCACTGCTTTCATACTGTCCCATAGGTTTGAGTATGTTGAGTTTTCATTTTCATTGAATTCAAGAAGGACTTTAATTTCTTTATTTCTTCCTTGATCCAGGAGTTGTTCAGTAGTTGACTGTCCAGTTTCCATGCGTTCGTCGTCTTTCTGGAGGTAGCATTGTTGTTGAATTCTAACTTTAATCCAAGGTAATCTATAAGATACAGGTGGTTGCTAATATTTTTTGTAACTGTGGATGTTTGCTTTATTACTGAGTATGTGGTCAATTTTTGGTTCCATGAGCTGCAGAGATGTAGGTAGATTCTTTCCTATTTGGATGCAGTGTTCTATAGATGTCCATTAAGTCCATTTGCTTCATTACCTACTTTAATCCTCTTATTTACCTGTTAGGTTTCTGTCTGATTGACCTGTCCATTGGTGAGAGAGGAGTGTTAAAATCTCCTACATTAGTGTGTATGGTTTGATGACTGCCTTGAGATTTAGTTATGTTTCTTTTACATGAGTGGGTGCTTTTATATTAGGGGCATAGATATTCAGGATTGAGACTCTGTCCTGATAAATTGTTCCTGTTATGAGTAAAAAATGACCCTCTCCATCTCTTCTGATTGATTTTAGTTTGAAGTCACCTTTGTTAGGAATTAGTATAGTCACACCTCATTGTTTCCTAGGTAAATTTTCTTGATAAATATTTTCCCAGCCCTTTACCCTGAGTAGATGTCTGTCTTTGTAGTTGAGGTGTGTTTCTTGTAAGCAGAGGAATGTTGGACCCTGTTTTCATATCCAATATCTTAGCCTGTGTCTCTTTATAGGTGAGTTGAGGCCATTAATATTAAGTGATATTAATGACCAGTGGTTGTTAACTCTGGCCATTTTTTCTTTCTCTCTTTTTTTACCCTTCTTCGAGTTGTGCTGGTGAAGGGTCATTAGATATCTGAGTTATTGTGGGCATTGTTGGACTTCTTGGGTTGTGGTTTTCCTTCAATTACTTTCTGTAAGGCTGGATTTTTGGCTATGTATTGTTTAAATTTGTTTTTATCCTGGAAAATTTTGTTTTCTCCCTTTATATTCTATGAAAGCTTGGATGGGTATAGTAGTCTGGGCTTGCATCCATGGTCTCTTAGTTTCTGCAGTACATCTATCCAGGACCTTCTGGCTTTCATTGATTCCATAGAGAAGTCAGGTGTAATTCTGATAGGTTTACATTTATAAGTAACTTGGCCTTTTTCCTTTGCAGCTCTTAATTTTCTTTCTTTGTTCTGTGTGCTTTGTGTTTTGATTATTATATGGCGAGGGGATTTTTTTTTTGATCCAGCCTATTCGGTGTTCTGTATGTTACTTGAACCTTCGTAGGTATATCTTTCTTTAGGTTGGGAAAGTTTTCTTCTATAATTTTCTTAAATATATTTTCTGGACCGTTGAGCTGCGCTTCTTCCCCTTCTTCTACTCCTATTATTCTTAGGTTTGGTCTTTTTATTTTGTCCTATATTTCCTGAATGTTTTGTGATGAGAGTTTGTTGGCCTTGCTGTTTTCTTTGATCAGCGTGTTTATTTTCTCTATGGTATCTTCAGAATCTGAGATTCTTTCTTCTATCTCTTGTATTCTGTTGGTTATGCTTGTTTCTGTAGTCTCTATTCATTTACCTAGATTTTCCATGTCCAGCCAGCCTTCTGTTTGTGTTTTCTTCTTTGCCTCAATTTCAGTTTTCAAAACTTGAACTGTTCCCATTATCTGTTTGATTGTGTTTCCTTCGTTTCTTAGGGTATCATTCACTGATTTACTCAATTCTTCAAACTTTCTGTTATACTTCTCATCCATTTCTATAAGGGCATTTTTTACATGCTGTTTAAGATTGTCAAACACTTTCATAAAGTCAATTTTTTCTACTTCTTCATGATTAAGGTGTTCATGTTCTCCTGTTGTGAGGTCGCTGGGTCCTGGTGGTTTAATATTATTTTTCAGAATGTTGGATGAATTCTTGCATTGGTGATTGGCCATCTCTTCCTCTGAATGCTCTCCTATGGATCTTCTTTTACAGGATCAGGTCTCCTTGCCTACTGTTGTACCTTCCCAATGATAGTACTCCCCAGTGATCATTCTCCTGGTGCTCCAATGATGTCTCTCCTGGTGACAATATCAGATCTCCTTGCCCAACGATGGCTCTCCTGGTGCCAAGATCAGCTCTCCGTGCTGGTTGGGTATTTTATAAACAAAGCGCCTACCTTTGTGCTGCTGCCATGGTTCAGAAACTCACCCCAATGATGGCTCTCCTGGTACCAAGCTCAGATCTCCATGCTGGTTGGGTATTCATAAACAAAGCGCCTACCTTGCTTTGTGCAGGCAGGCCAGTGAAACAAAGGAACTCCTGCCTGCCTGTTTTCCCTGAGGATTCGACCCAGCACCCAGACATGCTGAGCTAGGTGGTGTTATGTGCCCAAAGAAGGAAGGGGGCAGAAGGAAGAAGGGTTCTGATGCAAGCTGGGTGGGATAGGAACAGAGAGGCAGTCTGCAGGGAGTAGAGTCTCTGCAGGGAGCCCAGGAGGGGTGGTGGGTGAGGGACTTCTGAGTTCCCTGTCTGGGGCTGCTGCCGCTGGTCACAAACTCACCCCAATGATGGCTCTCCTGGTACTGAGCTCAGATCTCCGTGCTAGTTGGGTATTTCGTAAACAATGTGCATACCTTGCTTGGTGCAGGCAGGCCAGTGAAACAAAGGAACTCCTACTCGCCTGTTTGTCCTGAGGATTCTCCCCCAGTGCCCCGACAGGCTGAGCTAGGTGGTGTTATATGCCCAAAGAAGGAAGGGGGCAGAAGGAAGAAGGGTTCTTGATTCAAGCTGGGTGGGATAGGAACAGAGAGGTAGTCTGTGGGGAGTAGAGTGTCTGCAGGGAGCCCAGGAGGGATGGGCTGATATATGGCTTTACATCTGCATCTTCAATTTGATTCCATTGGTCCACGTGTCTGTTTTTATGACAACACTTCTTCCACCTCTTAACCAAACACTACCAGCAAGCACCACCACAAACAGTTAGTTTGGTTTTGGTTTTGTTTGGAGACAGGGTCTCATTAGGTAGGCCTAGCTGACCTGAAACATTCTAGGTAGATTAGGTTGGCCCTGAACTCACAAAGACCAACCTGCCTCTGCCCTCCAAATTCTGGGTTTAAGGATGTACCACCACACCTGTTTGTTTTAATTAAAATAAAATCACATTATTTCCCTTTCCTTCCTCCCTCCATCTATGCACTACCCCAACTAACACCTTTTAAATTCCTGGCCTCCTCCTCTCTAATTGTGCGCTAATGTGTGTGTGTGTTTGTGTGTGTGTGTATGTGTGTGTATACACAGATAAATATAGAGATGCAATACTATCAGTGTTGATGTACATGATTTCAAGACTGCCACTTGGTTGCCAGGCCATGGTGGCACACATCTTTAATCCCAGCACTCAGCAGGTAGAGACAGACATATCTCTGTGAGTTCGAGGCCAGCCTGGTCTACAAGAGCTAGTTCCAGGACAGGCTCCCAAGCTACAGAGAAACCCTGTTTTGAAAAACTAAGAGAGAGAGAGAGAGAGAGAGAGAGAGAGAGAGAGAGAGAGAGAGAGAGAGAGAGAGAAAGAAGGAGGGGGGGAGAAAAATAAGAAAAGACTGGCCATTTGGTATTGGAGAACTGACTTGGAGGCTCCCATGGGAAAGACTCCTTCTCCCTCTCTCTCTTTCTCAGCATTCCTTAATTGCTTGTAGTTCTTCTCCAGGGCTGGGGCACCACCTGTTTCCCGCTTCTGCATTAGCTTGCCTATTGTTGTTTTCCTCAATCAGGTCTTGTTTAAGCAGCCATACAGTTGCATTATCACAGGTTTAGTTTCCCTGTGGCTTCTAGGAGACACAAACTCATAGCAGAATTCCTCATCTCTGACTTTTGAAATCTTTCTGAGGCTCTCTTCTGAAATGTTCCCTGAGTCTTGGGTACAAGAGTTGTGTTGTAGATGAATCCACTGTGGTTGGGCACCCATGATCAGTTGTTCTCTATATTTAGGGTACTTGTGTTCTGTAATGGTTACTGTCTGTTGGAAAGAGAAGTTCTTTGGTGAGGTTGGGAGTGACTTATAAAGTATTTAGAAGGCATTTGGAATTATACTGGTTTAATAAAGTAGCAGTAGTACACACTCCTCTATGACCCATAACCTCACTAGCCCAATAGGTGACTAAGTTTCAGTACCAGGCATGCTTTCCCCAAAACCCCACCCCAAAGTGGGCTTTAAATCCCAGTAGACAACTTCTGGTTACCACCAAAACATAGAGTGTCATGAATGCACCTTAACAGAGATCTTCTATGCTGGTGCTTGCTGTACTTCGTAGGACTATTGGTTGCTTCATTCTCTCATATTTTGAAAAATACCTTCCAGTTCCATGAAAGTTATTCCTCAGGGAGGAGAATTTCAGGGCAGATACAGCTCTGAGTCTAGTGTCAAAAGTGCATAGTATATACAGCAATAGAAACTGAGCCCCACCTTCTGATAACCAAGGCAATGACCATAGCCTGTACTCCTTCAGCAGTCTCTTGGACTACCCGAACTAACACTCAAAAGGGGGCTTTTTGTATTCGTTACTGGGGTTCCTTATTAGGTAGTTTATAGCTCTTGAGGGGAAGATGGTCAGTCCAAGTGGCTTAATCTCATTTAAACTATTTCTTTGTTTGTATACACACATTTGTATTATGTGTAATTTTGGGTAAATGAAAAATATGATGCCACGTGGCCTTGTGAAGCATCCTCAGGAACCAGGTTTGGTGGCACATTCATTAGTTCCAGCCCTCAGGAGGCAGAGGTAGGCAGATCTCAATACCAGTATGGAAGTGAGACAGAAGGTTAATTGTGAGCTGGAAGCTAACACGGGTGTGTGCTGAGTGCCAAATTGGGTGGGAGAGTAGACCCTACTGAAGAGACAAAGGAAAAGAAAGATGAAAGGGAGGAAAGGAAACGAAGGCTAGAGGGAAAGAAAAGGGAGGGAAGAAGGAAAGGAAGGAAGGAAAGAAAGAAAGAAAAAGAAGGAAAAAAGAAAGCTACCTATATATCTTGGAGAGAAATTGTGCCACAGAGTGAATGCATTTGTGTGTTATTCTAAAGTTCCACTGCTCTAACAGTTCATATATCAAAAGCACCTAGAAAAACACATTTATTCTTTTTAAATACAGACTAAAGGTCCCAGCTAATTGCCTTGTTCCCCTGCCCTCTATCCACTCGAACACACAGCCACTGGTGAGTCTCTCTCTTTTCTGTGTCTTTCTCTGCCTCTGCCTCTGTGTTTGTGTGTTTTTCTTGCACATAAACAACTTTCAGGCAGGTCAGCTGCTCTGTCATATGTTAAACCCCCAGGGAATCACCAAGCACCAAAGATGGCCATAAACAGCAATAATAATGCAAATACAATATAAAAATTTCAATTGGTTTAATAGACACAGAAAATTAAAACAAATAAACTGACATAATACCTTGAGTGACCCACCCTAAAAATTACACACCCACAGAAATATACTAAGGGAACACATTCTATCTGCAATCAAAGATGAGAATTGGCTCTCATTCCCTGACAGGTGTATTAAGTGTTAGGTGTGAATAGGAGGGCACCTGATTTTTGGAATTGATCTTGTATCCTAAAACGCTACTAAAGGTGTTTATAAGCTGAAGGAATTTTTTGGTGGAGTTTTTGGGGTCGCTTATGTACCCTATCATATTGTCTGCAAATAATGGAAGTTTAACTTCTTCCTTTCCAATTTGAATCCCTTTGATCCCTTTATGTTGTCTTATTGCTATTGCTAGATTTTCAAGCACTATATTAAAGAGGTATGGAGAGCGTGGACAACCTTGTCGTGTTCCTGATTTTAGTGGAATAGCTTTGAGTTTCTCTCCATTTAATTTGACGTTAGCTGTCGGCTTTTATAACTAGCTTTTATTATACTTAGGTATAACCCCTGTATCCCTAATCTCTCTAAGACCTTTATCATAAAGGGATGTTGAATTTTGTAAAATGCTTTTTCAGCTTCTAATGAAATGATCATATGGGTTTTTTCTTTCAGTTTATTTATATGATGGATTACATTGATAGATGTTCGTATGTTAAACCAGCCCTGCATCTCTGGGATGAAGCCTACTTGATCATAATGGATAATTTTTCTAATGTGTTCTTGGATTAGGTTTGCGAGTATTTTGTTGAGTATTTTGGCGTCGATGTTCATGAGTGAGATTGGCCTGTAATTCTCTTTCTTGGTTATGTCTTTGTGTGGTTTTGGTATCAGAGTAACTGCAGCTTCATAAAATGAATTTGGCAATGAGTTCTCTGTTTTTATATTGTGAAATACATTAAGGGGTATAGGTATTAGGTCTTATTGGAAGTTCTGGTAGAATTCTGCATTGAAGCCTTCTGGACCTGGGTTTTTTTTTTTTGGTGGGGAGGCTTTTTATAACAACTTCTAATTCTTTGCGACTAACAGGTCTATTTAGATTGTTCACCTGATCCTGGTTTAAATTTGGTATATGGTACTTATCTAAAAAAGTGTCCATTTCTATCACATTTTCCAATTTTGTGGCATACAGGTTTTTGTAGTAAAATCTAATGATTCTCTGAATTTCGTCTGTGTCTGTGGTTATGTCTCCCTTTTCATTTCTGATTTTGTTAATTTGCATATTCTCTCTCCGCCGTTTGATTAGTTTGGATAGGGGTTTATCAATTTTATTGATTTTCTCCAAGAACCAGCTTTTTGTTTCATTGATTCTTTGGATTGTTTTCTGTGTTTCTATTTTGTTGATTTCAGCCCTCAATTTGATTATTTCCAGTCTTCTACTTCTCCTAGGTGAGTCTGCTTCTTTTTTTTTCTAAAGCTTTCAGGTGGGATATTAAGTCTCCAATGTGTGCTTTCTCCATGTTCTTTATGTGGGCACTTAATGCTATGAACTTTCCTCTTAGCACTGCTTTCATAGTGTCCCATAGGTTTGAGTATGTTGAGTCTTTGTTTTCATTGAATTCAAGAAAGACTTTAATTTCTTTCTTTATTTCTTCCTTGATCCAGGTGTGGTTCAGTCGTTGACTATCTAGTTTCCATGAGTTCATAGGCTTTCTGGGGAGAGCATTGTTGTTGAAATCTAACTTTAATCCATGGTGGTCTGAGAAGACAGAGGTGGTTACCGATATTTTTTTTTTAACTGTGTAAGTTTGCTTTGTTACTGAGTATGTGGTCTATTTTTGAGAAGGTTCCATGTGTTGGAGAGAAGAACGTATATTCTTTCCTATTTGAGTGGAATGTTCTATAGATGTCTGTTAAGTCCATTTGATTCATTACCTCCCTTAATCCTCTTATTTCTCTATTAGGTTTCTGTCTGATTGACCTGTCCATTGGTGAGAGAGGAGTGTTGAAATCTCCTACTATTAGAGTGTGTGGTTTGATGACTGCCTTGAGTTTTAGTAACGTTTCTTTTACATAAGTGGGCATATATATTCAGGATTGAGACCTCATCCTGAAGAAATGTTCCTGTTATGAGTAAAAAATGTCCCTCTCCATCTCTTTTGATTGATTTTAGTTTGAAGTCAACTTTCTTAGAAATTAGTATGGCCACACCGACTTGTTTCTTAGGTCCATTTGCTTAATAATCCTTTTTCCATCCCGTCTTCTGACTAGATGTCTGTCTTTGTGGTTGAGGTGAGTTTCTTGTAAGCAGCAGAATGTTGGATCCTGTTTTTGTATTCAATCTCTTAGCCTATGCCTCTTTATAGGTGAGTTGAGTCCATTGATATTAAGTGATATTAATGACCAGTGGTTGTTAACTCTGGTTAATTTTCCTTTCTTTCTTTCTTTCTTTCTTTCTTTCTTTCTTTCTTTCTTTCTTTCTTTCTCTCTCTCTCTCTCTCTCTCTCTCTCTCTCTCTCTCTCTCTCTCTCTCTCTTTCTTTCTTTCTTTCTTTCCTTCTTTCTTTTGGCAGTTGAGTTTGTGTGTTTCCCTTCTTCAAGTTGTACTGGTAAAGGGTCATTAGATGTCTGAGTTATTGTGGGCATTGTTGGACTCCTTGGATTGAGATTTTCCTTCTATTATTTTCTGTAACGCTGGATTTGTAGCTACGTATTGTTTAAATTTGTTTTTATCGTGGAAATTTTTTTTCTTCATTTATAGTGAACGAAAGCTTGGCTGGGTATAGAAGTCTGGGCTTGAATCCATGGTCTCTTAGTTTCTGCAGTACATCTATCCAGGACCTTCTGGCTTTTATGGTTTCCATATAGAAGTCAGGTGTTAGTCTGATAGGTTTACCTTTATAGGTAACTTGACCTTTTTCCTTTGCAGCTCTTCATATTCTTTCTTTATTCTGTATATTTGTGTTTTGATTATTATATGACGAGGAGATTTTTTTTTGATCCAGTCGATTTGGTGTTCTGTATGCTTCTTGGACCTTCAAAGGAATATCTTTCTTAAGGTTGGGAAAGTTTTCTTTTAAATTTTATTAAGTATATTTTCTGGACCATTGAGCTGTACTTCTTCTCTTTCTTCTATCCCTATAATTCTTAGGTTTGGTCTTTTTATTGTGTCCCAGATTTCCTGAATGTTTTGTGATGAGAATTTGTTTGTTATGCTTTTTTCTTTGAATATAGTATTTATTTTCTCTGTGGTATCCTCAGTGTCTGAGATTCTTTCTTCTATCTCTTGTAATCTGTTGGTAGTACTTGTCTCTGTAGGTCCTGTTCATTTATTCAAATTTTCCATCTCCATCCTTCCCTCGGTTTGTGTTTTCTTTATTACTTCTACTTTATTCTTCAAGTCTTGAACTGCTTCCCTTACCTGTTTGATTACTTTTTCTTGGTTCCTTTGGTTTTCTGTGGTATCTTTGAGGGATTTATTCATTTCCTCTACCTTTTTGTTTGTAATCTCTAATTGATCATGGCAGTTTTTCCTCTCCTGTTTAAGGTCCTCTATTATTTTCATATAATTCACTTTTGAGTCGAATTCTTCTAATTCTTCTGGATTAGGGTGTACACTTCTTATTTTGGGATTCCTGGATTCTGATGATGTCACGTTGCCTTTCAAGTTGTTGGGGGAATTCTTGCATTGGCGCCTGCCCATCTTTTCCTTCAAATGGAGCCAGGAGAGGCCTGGTGTCTTGGACCAGTCTTTGCTGTGACTAACTCTCTGGGTGTATCTTCTCAGTGTAGGGGCAGGAACTGTTCCTTTCCAGATGAACTCCTCAACACCGAAACAGGGACACCTTGTATTCCAATGACCCACGGAAAAAAAGGGCGAATGCATGGTTAGGGCAGGGTCAAGTAGAACACAGGCAGCACTGCAGTACAAGCTGGAGGTGCCTGCGCTCCCTTTAGGGGGTTGTTGAGGCCTGCTCACTAGGCAGGCACTCACTGCTCTGGTTGGGTAGCCTTAGTGAAGGGGGGTTTGTGCTCTCTACTGGGACAGTGTACTCCAGGATAGCACACACTCACCCGACCAGATGGAATTTCTCAGCACCTACACAGGGACTCCTGGTAGCCCCAATGAGCCAGGGAACAAGGGAAGTAGGAGGCAGGAGGAGCGGGTCCAGGAGAGCACAGCAGACCCAGCAGCCCCAGCAGCAGGGGCCCGCGTTCCCTGTCGGGGACCTTGAGGCCTGCTCTCTTGTCAGGCACTCACTGCTCTGGGTTGGTAGCCTTAGAGAAAGGGCAGGAAGCTGTTCCACAGCAAAGGACCTTGCAGACAAGGCAGGCTTGGGGGTGGGGGTGGGGGCGTGTGTGAAGGAAAGAAAGCCCTACAGCAGGACCTGGGGGAGGGGTGTTTGTGCTCTCTACCGGGACAGTCTGCCCCAGGATAGCACACACTCACCCATTCAGATGGAACTTCTCAGCACCTACACAGCGACTCCTGGTAGCCCCAATGAGCCAGGGACCAATGCAAGTAGGAGGCAGGCAGAGCGGGTCCAGGAGAACACAGCAGACACTGCAGCCCCAGCAGCAGGGGCCCGTCTTCACTGGCGGGGACCTTGAGGCCTGCCCTCTAGTCAGGCACTCACTGCTCTCTAGTTCTATCTTCTTATTGGCTAATTCTCACATCTTGATTAACCCATTTCTAATAATCTGTTTAGCACCACGAGGTTGTGGCTTACCGGGAAAGAATCAGCGTGTCTGTCCTGATGTCTGGTTCCATGGCATCTGGCCCAGAGGGAAGAGGCATGGCGATTGCCTCCCTTCCCTCTTCCTCTCAGCATTCTGTTCTGTCTACACCATCCACCTAAGTGCTGGCCTATCTAATGGCCAAGGCAATTTCTTTATTAACCAATGAAATCCACACAAAACAGAAGACCCTCCAACATCACACACAGAGTCTTGCCCTCTAAGTCGTGCTGGACTGAAACACAGTGTGTATGTAGTCTAGGCTGACTTTATAGTCCTGAAGATGCTGCTGCTTCAGGTCCTCCTTAGCTGCACTGAATCACTGTTAGTATTGTGGGTTAATCAAGGTCTCATATAGCCCAGGCTGGCCACTCTGTAGCCAGCGATGACCTTGAGCAGGATCCTCATCTTCTCAACTCTAACCGCCCACTGCAGGAATTCCTGCTCTCCAGCCACTCTGCCATGTTAAGTAGGAAAACCTCCAGGTCAGGGTAGGCATGGGTGAGTTCCAGGCTGAATGGAAACCTGTCTCCAAAAGAATATGCTAATTCTAAATGTTCTGAAGTATCAAATCTGGAGACCAGGCCTGGCAAGATGGGTGGACGGGACTGTGTGGCAACAGGACATGCCAGCATCCTTGTGTCATCTTCGCCTGCTGGGGAAGGGAGCAGGTGTGGGAACTTGCTAGCCCATATCAGTGAGACACCCTGTCTCCAAGATTAAAGTAGGGAAGCACCCATTTGCCTCAAGATGGGGAGCTAGATGCAGGCAGATCTCTGTGAGTTCAAGGATAGCCTGGTCTAGAGAGCCAGTTCCAGGAGAGCCAAGTAAACACAGAGAAACCCTGTCTCAAAAAACAAGCAAAAAGATTTAAGGAACAAAAGCATTTGATGAATATTCCTGGTCTACGTTTGTGCTCAAAGGGTGAGGACACACAGACAGCCACACACAAACAACCACACACAGACTTATGGCCATGCATGTATCATGAACAAATACATATACGCATTTTGTAGAGTTATTCAACCCTGTCCTTGTCTGTTCCCCTTCACTGCTGACTGTACCTTGTACTCATGGAATTCTTTTTTCTTTGTGAAACCACATGACTCCTAAACCTTACAGTGACATAACTATTAGTTCCTTATAATAAAGCAATTTTTTGAGGGTGTTCACAACAACATTCCAGGAGGGCGTGGTCTATCATACCATGTTGGGGTCGAATAAGATCCGCAGGGTGTCATCGTCCCACCTAGCTCAGTCAGTAGAGCATGAGACTCTTAATCTCAGGGTTGTGGGTTCGAGCCCCACGTTTGGCGCCATTCTGTAAGTAGGAGCTGCAGGCTGTGGTCCTGCTGCCCCAGTTCCTGGTCGCCTGGCTAGCTCATGTCCCAAAATAACAACACACAAACTGTATTCTGCTTAGCCTATTATATCTAGCCTCTCCTCTGCTAACTCGCACCTGGACTATACCATTTCTAATAATCTGTATAGCACCCCAAGGTGCGCTTACCGGGAAGATTTTAGCCTACTTCCATCCTGGGTCGGAGCTTCATCGCATCTGTCCCAGAGAGCAGAGCTAAGTTGTATAAGCTCACTTCCTCTTCCTCCCAGCATTCTGTTCTGTTTACTCCAGACACCTATATACTAACCTATGAGGGCCAAGCAATTTCTTTATTTTTTAACCAATGAACTTCCTCCATCAATTATGTATATAGAATTCTACCTGCATGTATTTTTGCATGCTAGAAGGTGGCATGAGATCTCACTAGAGATGGTTGTGAACTACCATGTGGATGCTGGGATTGAACCCAGGTCCTCTAGAAGAGCAGTCAGTGCTCTTAACTTCTGAGCAATTTCTCCACCCCTGCATGGCCACGTGGATCATGCTGTCCTTGAACTTACAGAAATCTGCCTGCCTTTGCTTCTCCAGATGGGATTAAGGCATTTACCAATTATGCCCAGCTGAGAGCTTCTTTAGAGGCTGTGGCATAAAAATACAGCTATACTTCAACCCTTGGCTGAAGAAAGTCAATTATCATAGAGGGACATCCTCTTAAGTGCAGATTGAGAAGGTCACACTTAGAACAGCGAGGAAGGAAAAGAACACCTTCCTGGCTAGCCATATCAGCCTGTCAATCTTGTGATCAATGGGGTTATGATGTCACCACCGTATTACCTTCACATCTCAAGTACTAACATTCTTATTCCAAATAAGTTGTGAACTGTAGCTCTGTTTTTCATTTTTCAAATCCCATATCTGTATTTCTACTCTTATTTATCACATTATTTAACTAATACTCATTTCCGTATTTTGCTTGGTGGGTCAGAGCAATTGGCATTCACTCTAATTGTACTTAAAATATTGTTTTTAAAATTTTTACCTTGAATAATAAAATACATTGCCATTTAAAAAATAGCTTTATAGCCATGTGTTCATGCATGTATCCCAGCACTTGGTTGGTGACAGCAGGAAGACAGGGAGATAAGAGAGACATCTTTGGCTACATTGCAAGTTCCAGACCAGCCTGTAGTATATGAAACACTATCTTTCAAAAGTAGCTTTAGTGAGATATAATTCATATGATAGCATATGATCTACATATTGTTTAAAATGTGTAACTGCCTAGGTGGTGGTGATGCACACCTATAATCCCAGGACTCATGAGGCAGAGGCAGGCAGTTAGTCCCCTGTGGGTTCTTTCATAGCCAGGTCTGTTTCACATACAAACCGTGTCTTGAAAAAACAGAAATAAACAAACAAACAAACAAACAAATAAATGTGTAACTGAGTGGCTTGTAGTATATTGGTAGAGTTGTGCAGCAATCACCACAGTCTAATTTAGGACTATTTTACCTTCCCCAAACAAACATATATTCTTTGAGAATCACTGTTCATTATTTGTCTCTCTTCCATGCCATTCTTCCTTTCCTGTTTTGTTTATTTTTTTCAAGGCTCTTCTTGAATAACTTTGAGCTCTAGATCTTTTTGCCACACCTCCTAAATGCTGGAATTACAGTTGTGCACCACCACATTCGGTATCCCACTTGCTGCTTTGGACATCTGGCCATGTTGTGTAAATAAATTTATACAGGAATTAATTTTTTGCTACTTACAGAAATGTTTTCAAGGTTTATCCATATGGCTATGTATCTGAATTTATTTCTTTTTATTGCTGAATAAACTCCATTGTATGAATGTACTTGTATCACATTTTTTTGTTCATGAAGGTGATGCATATTTTGATAATTTCCATTTTGGGATTGTTGAGAACAATGTACTATGTCCGGTTTGTGTGTGTGTGTGTGTGTGTGTTGACTCATGTTTTCCTTTCTGGTGATTGGAGCAAGCAGTTGTGATCATTGTGCAGCTTCCCTAAGGCAGTCCCAGAATGTTCCAAATTTCCAGTGGTGTAAGGGTGATTTGGTTGTCTGCTTGACTGACATCCCCTTTGCTGAAGGCACTTAGAGCAATGGAGTGTATAGCAGCTGCCAATTAGAAAATCAGATTACTCCATTCTCCAAGATTTTTACTTATTAAAAAATAGACATCAGAAGGTTTCATTTTTATATTTACATTTTTAATTAAGATTTTTTAAAACATACAGTCTCCTCCTTTTACATAACTATCCCCATTCCCAACCCTTCCTCTCCTCCTGCTTCCCTCATCTTCCCCATCCCACTCCCCCATCCACTCTTCATAAAGGGTAAGGCTTCCTATGGGGAGTCAACAAAGTCTGACACTTCACCTTGAGGCAGGTCCCTCCCCTGAGCAACGTTATCCCTCCAAAAAGAATGTGCTCCTAGATGCCAGTTCAAGTGCTAGGGATAAAACCTGATCCTATATCCTGTGGCCCCACAGACTGCCCAAGCCTTACACTGTCCCCCATATTCAGTGGGCCTAATTTGGTCTTCTGCAGGTTCCCCCGCTGTCAGTCCAGAGTCAGTGAGCTCTCACTAGCTCAGGTCAGCTGTTTCTGTGGGGTACCGGGCGCGACATTAACCCCAACCAACCAGCTCCCTCATGCTACACCCGGGTTTAATTCCCAGCACCCACATGGCAGCTCGCAGCTGTCTGTAACTCCAGTTCAAGAGAATCTGACATCGTTATACCAATGCACATGAAACAAAGTTAAATAAAGTTAAAAAAAAAGATAAGTAATGTAGAAACTATTCTGGCTGGAACATTTATTTCTGACCAAGGAAATAATTTAATTGAAATGTCTGTAACTTATCCTGCTCCAGATGAAGTTTTTTTAAGTGTTTAGATAATTCTCAATAAGTGAGTAATAAATTTAAGCATGTAATAGATATTTGTAAAACTAATTTAGGACTTTAAAATATAAGCTACATATTGAAACATCTAAGCAGTCTAGAACACAGTTGTTAGCGTCAGTGTTATTTGTTTTGTGTTTTGAGACAGGGTTTTGCTATGTAGTCCTTTCTGGCTACGAACTCAAAGGATCTGCCTGTCTCTGCCTCTAGACTATTGAAGGGATGGGATCAGACACCCAGCTTTAGTGGTTTTTGTAATGGTGTATATAGAGTTAGGACTCTGTAAAGTGCTACATAAGGTTAAGTCTTGAAGAGTTAACATGCATCTTGCGTTGTACTACATTTGGTTCTTCATTTAGTTATGTGCTTTGAGAATAGATTGGTGATTAGCAAAAGCTAAACCAGTAATAATAGCCACAAATAGTTCTAAGTATTTGGGTATTTATGTATTTAGCTTATTTATTTATTTATTTATTTTTTTATTTTGATAGTCTTACATAGTCTTCTGTAGTCTAAGCTGGCCTGGAACTCATGAAGTTTAGGATGAATCATTCCTGCTGCCAATTCTACTTTCATGCTGTCGTTATGGGTGCACATCACCGAACCTGGGACATTTGAATATTTTCATTCTTTTGGAGTTTAACAATCTACGTAATTGTTACATTGTATGTTAGATAAGTAATGATGTTCATTTGTCAAAATGATGTTTAATTAAAGTATTGCTTTATATAAAATTTTAAAAAGTTACGTTTTTGTGTGTATGTGTGTGCATATGTTTGTGTGCTTTGATGTGTGTGTAGAATCAGAGTGCAAGTTTGCAGATTCTGTACTCTCTTTCCACCTTTATGTGGATTCTGGTGATTGAATGTAGTTCATTAGGCATGTGCAGAAAGTACTTTTACTTGCTAAGTCATTTTGCTGCCCTCAGTTTACATAGTTTTCTTTTTTGTTGTTGTTGTTAAAATTGCAGAAGAATAGACTTTATAGACCTGGTTTTGAAGGAGGTTTTATTGACCTGATATGATCTCAAGCATGTTTGTTGTTCTGGTATTACAGAGTAGAATACCAGTTTCTTCATACATATTCCCTGTCTAGTTTCATTCTTTTTATTGGCTGCATCTGTATTATTCTTTTGTGTTTTTTGATGCAGGGTTTCTCTGTGTAGTCCTGGCTGTCCTGGAACTTTGTCTGTAGACCAGGCTGTCCTGGAATGGAGAGATCCACCTCCCTCTGACTCCCAAGTGCTGGAATTAGAGGCTTGTCTCACCACTACAGGCAGCATCTGTACTTTTAAAACTTTTATTTTTCTTCTCTTTTGAAAGTTGTGTCTTTACTTGTTTCTTTACATTTGTGCTTGCCATTTTTAAAAATTCTTCCTCCTATTTCCTGTAATTTAGAACTTTGAAACACACATTGTTTGGTGAAATAGTCAAGTAAGTGAGCAAGCATCATTGCTGTGAAAACAATGTGTTTCCTGGGGAACCTCTGATGTGAGTAAACAGTAAACTTCAAAAGGTTCTGTATGGAATGTGATCTTGTCAAGCAATATGGATGTATAAAAAACAGACTCTGGACCTGATTGGTTTTCATATGGACTTTGATTTAAGGAGTGGCTTTTATGGAGCACATTTGGTAATAATAGAACCGGCCAAATGTTTGGGTTTGTGTGAGGTGAAGGACTTTATGACATTGGTAAAGAAGGGTGGTCAGTGGAGACCATGAGCCTTGGAGAAACAAAGAAGAAGGTGGGGTGAGAATAGCTCTTGAAGTCCAAAGGAAAGATAATTGAAAGCATTCAGATAGTCATGGTGGTGCAAGCCTGTCATCCCAGAACTTGGGAAGTGGAGGCAGGAGAAACTCAAATTTGTATGCAGTCTGCTCTGTGTATCAAGTTCTAAGGTAGTCTGGGGTACACAATGAGAACCGCTGGCAAGAAAACATTTAAAATAGATGTGGATCTGAGTGAATGTATCTTTTAGGTTTTGAATCATTTTTAGATGACTATAAATTTGCATGTAGTTGAACAAAATAATACAGGGATTCCTCTGTACTCTTTACTCAGTTTTCCCCATTGATAACATCTTATAAATACTACGATGTCAGGTCCACAGTATTGATATTGTACCTTGATAATTAAATTGACATACTTCATCATCACAAGGAATGCTCACGGTACCTTTCTTATAGCTTGGCTCATTTCCCTCTGCCTGTATTTTCTCTTCCAACCTGACAACCAGTCATGTGTTTTGTATCAGGTTTTCAAAGAACCATATCTTATATACCCTACCTAACATTCTAGGATTTACTTTTTCCACTTAGCGCTGAGGTTTATCCTTTTGTTATAATGTAGCAACAGTGTACTTTTTTTTAAATTGCCGAGTAGTTTGCCACAGTATAACTGTACCACCTTTTATCATTTACTCTGAAGACATCTTGGTTGTCTCTGGGTCTTGGCTATTATAAATAAAGCTCTTATATAAACATATACATATAGACTTGTCTTTGAACATATGCTTTTCTTTTCTTTTTTTTAAATTTTGTTTTGTTTTGTTCTTTTCGAGACATGGTTTCTCTGTAGCTTTTGGAAACTGTCCTGGAACTACCTCTTGTAGACCAAGCTGGCCTCTTACTCACAGAGATCTGCCTGCCTCTGCCTCATGAGTGGTGGGACTAAAGCTGTGTGCCACCACCGCCTGGCTGAACAATGCTTTTGATTCTTTTAGCTTATCCATGAGTAGAATTGCTAGTGTTATAGTAACTAACTTGATTGCCAAAATGTCTAATTCCTTCATGTCATTACTAGCATTTGGTGTTGCCATCTTTACAAGTTTGGTTAGTCTCTTATATATGTAACAGTTTTAACTGTAGGTGTTTTGAGTTTTGTTTTTTTCCAACTGGTTCTTAGGTAACTGAGGCTGCTCTTGACATTCTGGTGTTCTCCTGCCTCTATTTGAGCTACTGCATCAGGCTTCATTGTAGTTTTCATTTTAATTCTTGTTGTTAATGATGTTTAACATTTTACATGTGCTCATTTGTTTTATATATCACTCAGGGCTTCTTGCACTCAGGTACTTCACCACTGACCTCTACCTACTGCTTTTTTTTCTTTCTTTTTTTTTTTGGCATGAGCTTAATTGTTTTTTCCTGAAAGGTCGAGGTATTTTTTTTAAGATAATGGTTTAATATAAATAAACACACGCATATGTGTGTATGTGTGTGTGTGTTAAGGAAAGGGGCAGTTGTACACACAGTAGTAAGGGTAGGTATAGACTTCTCAAGATAGAGTTGCCAGCAAGACACTCTTCTTTGCAATAATGTATCAGGATTAGCTTTTCAACTAGAAAACACCATTGTTTTTATTCTTTTTTAATTAATATTTCCACCTGCTCCCCGTTTCCCATTTCACTCCCCTCCTCCCAAATATTGCTCCCTCCCGCCACCCCCTTCCCTCTATCCCCACTCCTCTTCTCTGTCCCCCCACCATTCCCCCTCCCTTTCGATACTGAAGAGCAGTCCAAATTCTCTGCCCTGCAGGAGACGAAGGTCTTCTATATACGTCCAGGAAGGTGAGCATCTAAAAAAGCTAAGCTCCCACAAAGCAGGTTCATGTATTAGGATCGAAACCTAGTGCATTGTCCTTGGCTTCTCATCAGCCTTGATGGTCCACCATGCTCATAGAGTCCAGTTTCAACCCATGCTTATTCAGTCCCAGATGAGCTGGGCTTGGTAGGCTCCCAATAAATCATATCCACTGTCACAGTGGGTGGGTGCATCCCTCGTGGTCCTGATTTCCTTGCTCATGTTCTCCCTCCTTCTGCTCCTCATTTGGACCTCAAGAGCTCAGACCATTGCTCCAAAATGAGTCTCTGTCTCTACCTCGATCCATTGCCAGATGAATGTTCTAAGGTGATATGTAAGACATTCATCAGTATAGGATAGGGGCATTTCAGGTTCCCTCTCCTCAGTTGCCCAAGGTACCAGCTGGGGACATCTCCCTGGACACCTGTGAACCCCTCTAGAGTCAAGTCTCTTGCCAACCCTAAGATGGCTCCCTTAGTTAGGATATATACTTCGCTGCTCCCGTAACCTCCCTTCCTATATCCCAACCATCCCAATCCCCCAATCTCCTCCCATCCTCCCCTTCTCATGTTTCTCATCCCATTTCCCCTTTGCCCCATGCCACCTCACCCTCAAGTTCCCAGTTTTTGCCCTGCAATCTTGTCTTCTTCCCCTCTCCAGGCAGGTGACTATACGATTTTCTTTGGGTTCACTTTCTTATTTAGCTTCTCTAGGATCACAAATTATATGCTCAATGTCCTTTATTTATGGCTAGAAACCGATTATGAGTGAGTACATCCAATGTTCCTCTTTTTGGGTCTGGGATACCTCACTCAGGATAGTGTTTTCTATTTCCATCCATTTGCACGCAAAATTCGAGAAGTCATTGTTTTTACTGCTGAGTAGTACTCTAATATGTATATATTCCACAATTTCTTCATTCATTCTTCCATTAAAGGGCATCTAGGTTGTTTCCCGGTTTTGGCTATTACAAACAATGCTGCTATGAACATAGTTGAACAGATACTTTTGTCATTTGATGGTGCATCTCTTGGGTATATTCCCAATAGTGGTATTACTGGATCTTGGGGTAGGTTGTTTCCAAATTTCCTGAGAAATCGCCACACGGATTTCCAAAGTGGTTGCACAAGTTTGCATTCCCACCAGCAACTAATGAGTGTGCCCCTTTCTCCACAACCTCTCCAGCAAAGGCTATCCTTGGTGTTTTTGATTTTAGCCATTCTGACAGGTGTAATTGGTATCTCAAAGTTGTTTTAATTTGCATTTCCCTTATCGCTAAGGAGGTTGAGCATGACCTTAAGAGTCTTTTGGCCATTTGAATTTCTTCTGTTGAGAATTCTCTGTTCAGTTCAATGCCCCATTTTTAATGGGTTAATTATCATTTTAACATCTAGTTTCTTGAGTTCTTTATATATTTTGGAGATTAGACCTTTTTCTGTTGCAGGGTTGGTGAAGATCTTCTCCAGTCAGTGGGTTGCCTTTTTGTCTTAGTGACAGTGTCCTTGCTTTACAGAAGCTACTCAGTTTCAGGAGGTCCCATTTACTCAATGTTGTCCTTAATGTCTGTGCTGCAGGGAATAAACGTAGGAAGTGATCTCCTGTACCCATATGTTGTTGAGTACTTCCCACTTTTTCTTCTATCAGGTTCAGTTTTTTCAGACGAATATTGAGGTCTTTAATCCATTTGGACTTGAGTTTTGTGCATGGTCTATTTTCATTCTTCTACAGGTTGACAACCAGTTCTGCCAGCACAATTTGTTGAAGATGCTCTCATTTTTCCATTGATACTTTTAGCTCCTTTATCAAAAATTAGGTGTTCATATGTTTGTGAGTTAAAATCAGGGTCTTCTACTCGGTTCCATTGATCGACTTCTCTGTTTTTATGAAAATACCAAGATGTTTTCAATACTGAGGCTCTGTAATAGAGTTTGAGGTCAGGGATGGTAACGCCTCCAGACGATCCTTTATTATATAAGATTGTTTTGGCTATCCTGGGTTTTTTGTTTCTCCATATAAAGTTAATTATTGTCCTCTCAAGATCTGTGAAGAAAATTGATGGGATTTTAATGGGGATTGTATTGAATCTATAAATTGCCCTTGGTAGAATTGCCATTTTTACTATGTTGATCCTCCCAATCCAAGAGCAAGGGAGATCCCTCCATTTTCTGGTATCCTCCTCAATTTCTTTCTTCATAGATTTAAATTTCTTGTCAAATAGATCCTTTACTTCCTTGGTTAGAGTTACGCCCAGATATTTTATGCTATTTGTGGCTATCGTGAAGGGTGATGCTTCTCTGATTTCCATCTCTGCTTCCTTATCCTTTGTGTATAGGAGGGCAACTGATTTTTTGGAATTGATCTTGTATCCTGAAACACTACTAAACGTGTTTATCAGCTGAAGGAGTTCTTAGCTGGAGTTTTTGGGGTCGCTTATGTACACTATCATATCGTCTGCAAATAATGAAAGTTTAACTTCTTCCTTTCCAATTTGAATCCCTTTGATCCCCTTATGTTGTCTTATTGCTATTGCTAGAATTTCAAGCACTATTTTGAAGAGGTATGGATAGAGTGGACAACCTTGTCATGTTCCTGATTTTAGTGGAATAGCTTTGAGTTTCTCTCCATTTAATTTGATGTTAGCTGATGGCTTGCTATAAATAGCTTTTATTATATTTAGGAACGACCCTTGTATTCCTAATCTCTCTAAGACCTTAATCATAAAGGGATGTTGAATTTTGTCAAATGCTTTTTCCGCATCTAATGAAATGATCATATGGTTTTTTCTTTCAGATTATTTATATGATGTATTACATTGATAGATTATCGTATGTTGAACCAGCCCTGCATCTCTGGGATGAAGCCTACTTGATCATAATGGATAATTTTTCTAATGTGTTCTTGGATTCGGTTTTCCAGTATTTTATTGGGTATTTTTGCGTCGATGTTCATGAGTGAGATTGGCCTGTAGTTCTTTTTCTTGGCTGTGTCTTTGTGTTGTTTTGGTGTCAGAGTAACTTCAGCCTCATAAAAGGAATTTGGCAATCACTTCTCTTTTTCAATATTGTGAAATACATTAAGGAGTATAGGTATTAGGTCTTCTTGGAAGTTCTGGTAGAATTCTGCATTGAAGCCGTCTGGACCTGGGCTTTTTTTGTGGCAAGGTTTTTTATAACAACTTCTAATTCTTCGCGACTAACAGGTGTATTTAGATTTTTCATCTGGTCCTGGTTTAACTTTGGTATATGGTACTTATCTAAAAAAGTGTCCATTTCTATCACATTTTCCAATTTTGTGGCATACAGGTTTTTTTAGTAAAATCTAATGATTCTCTGAATTTTGTCTGTGTCTGTGGTTATGTCTCCCTTTTCATTTCTGATTTTGTTAATTTGCATATTCTCTCTCCGCCGTTTGATTAGTTTGGATACGGGTTTATCAATCTTATTGATTTTCCAAGAACCAGCTTTTTGTTTCCTTGATTCTTTGGATTGTTTTCTGTGTTTCTATTTTGTTGATTTCAGCCCTCAATTTGATTATTTCCAGTCTTCTACTTCTCCTAGGTGAGTCTGCTTTTTTTTTCTAAAGCTTTCATGTGGGCTCTTAAGTCTCCAATGTGTTCTTTCTCAGTGTTCTTTAAGTGGGCACTTAATGCTATGAACTTTCCTCTTTGCACTGCTTTCAGAGTGTCCCATAGGTTTGAGTATGTTGAGTATTCGTTTTCATTGAATTCAAGATAGACTTTAATTTCTTTCTTTATTTCTTCCTTGATCCAGGTGTGGTTCAGTAGTTGACTGTCCAGTTTCCATGAGTTCATAGGCTTTCTGGGGATAGCATTGTTGTTGAATTCTAACTTTAATCCATGGTGATCTGATAAGACACAGGTGCTTACCGATATTTTTTTGTAACTGTGTAAGTTTGCTTTGTTACCGAGTATGTGGTCTATTTTTGAGAAGGTTCCATGAGCTGCAGAGAAGAAGGTATATTCTTTCTTATTCGAGTGGAATGTTCTATAGATGTCTGTTAATTCCATTTGATTCATTACCTCTCTTAATCCTCTTATTTCTCTGCTAGGTTTCTGTCTGATTGACCTGTCCATTGGTGAGAGAGGAGTGTTGAAATCTCCTACTATTAGAGTGTGTGGTTTGATGACTGCCTTGAGTTTTAGTAACGTTTCTTTTACATAAGTGGGTGCTTTTATATTAGGGGCATATATATTCAGGATTGAGACTTCATCCTGGTGAATTGTTCCTGTTACGAGTAAAAAATGTCCCTCTCCATCTCTTTTGATTGATTTTAGTTTGAAGTCAACATTCTTAGAAATTAGTATGGTCCCACCTGCTTGTTTCTTAGGTCCGTTTGCTTGATAAACCTTTTCCCAGCCCTTTACTCTGAGTAGATGTCTGTCTTTGTGGTTGAGGTGTGTTTCTTCTAAGCAGCAGAATGTTGGATCCTCTTTTCGAATCCAATCTCTTAGCCTGTGCCTCTTTATAGGTGAGTTGAGTCCATTGATATTAAGTGATATTAATGACTTGTGGTTTTAACTCTGGTCATTTTTCCCTTTCTCTCTTTCTTTATTTTGGTAGTAGAGTTTGTGTGTTTTCCTTCTTCAAGTTGTGCTGGTGAAGGGTCATTAGATGTCTGAGTTATTGTGGGCATTGTTGGACTTCTTGGTTTGTGATTTTCCTTCTATTACTTTCTGTAGGGCTGGATTTGTGGCTACGTATTGTTTAAATTTATTTTAATCCTGGAAAATTTTGTTTTCTCCATTTATAGTGAACAAAAGCTTGCCTGGGTATAGTAGTCTATGCTTGCACCCATGGTCTCTTCATTTCTGCAGCACATCTATCCAGGACCTTCTGGCTTTCATGTTTTCCATTGAGAAATCAGGTGTAAGTCTGATAGGTTTACCTTTATAGGTAACTTGACCTTTTTCCTTTGCAGCTCTTAATATTCTTTCTTTATTCTGAATGTTTTGTGTTTTAATTATTATATGACGAGGAGATGTTTTTTTTTTTTGTTTTTTTTTTGATCCAGTCGATTTGGTGTTCTGTATGCTTCTTGGAAACTCAAAGGAATATATTTCTTAAGGTCGGGAAAGTTTTCTTCTATAATTTTATTAAATATATTTTCTGGACCATTGAGCTGTACTTCTTCTCCTTTTTCTATCCCTATTATTCTTAGGTTTGGTCTTTTTATTGTGTCCCAGATCTCCTGAATGTTTTGTGATGAAAATTTGTTGGTTATGCTGTTTTATTTGATCAGAGAGTTTATTTTCTCTATGGTATCTTCAGTGTCTGAGATTCTTTCTTCTGTCTCTGGTAATCTGTTGGTGGTACTTGTCTTTGTAGTTCCTCTTCCTTTATCCAAATTTTCCATATCCATCCTTCCCTCGGTTTGTGTTTTCTTTATTACTTGCACTTCAAGTCTTGAACTGTTTCCCTTACCTGTTTGATTTCTTTCTCTTGTTTCTCTTGGTTTTCTTGGGTATCTTTGAGGGATTTATTAATTTCCTCTACCTTTTTGTTGGTAATCTCTAATTGATTATGGCAGTTTTTCACCTCCTTTTTATGGTCCTCTATTATTTTCATAAAATTCACTTTTGAGTCGAATTCTTCTAATTCTTCTGGATTAGGGTGTACACTTCTCATTTCGGGATTCCTGGATTCTGGTGATGTCACGTTGCTTTTCAAGTTGTTGGGGGAATTCTTGCATTGGCGCCTGCCCATCTTTTCCTTCAAATGGAGCCAGGAGAGGCCTGGTGTCTTGGACCAGTGAATATTTCCATTCTTTTGGAGTTTAAGACTCCATGTAATTGTTACATTGTATGTTAGATAAGTAATGATGTTTGTTTGTCAAATAGGATCACTTTAATTAAAGTATTGCTTTATATAAAATTTTTAAAAAGTTACTTTTTTGTGTGTATGTGTGTGCATACGTTTGTGTGCTTTGTTGTGTGTGTAGAGTCAGAGTGCAAGTTTGCGGAGTATGTTCTCCCATTCCACCTTCATGTGGATTCTGGTGATTGAATGTAGTTCATTAGGCATGTGCAGCAAGTTCTTTTACTTGCTGCCCTCACTTTACATATTTTTTGTTGTTGTTGTTGTTGTTGTTGCTGTTAAAATTGCAGAAGAATAGACTTAATATACCTGGTTTTGTAGGGGGTTTTATTGACCTGATATGATCTCAAGCATGTTTGTTTTTCTGGTATTACAGAGTAGAATATCAGTTTCTTCATACATATTGCCTGTCTAGTTTCATTCTTTTTATTGGCAGCATCTGTATTATTGTTATTCTTTTGGGTGTCTTTGATGCAGGGTTTCTCTGTATAGTCCTGGCTCTCCTGGAACTTGCTCTGTAGACCAAGCTCTCCTGGAATGCAGAGATCCACCAGCCTCTGACTCCCAAGTGCTGGGATTAGAGGCTTGTCTCACCACTCCAGGCAGCATCTGTACTTTTAAAATTTGTATTTTTTTCTATTTTGAAAGTTGTGTCTTTACTTGTTTATTTACATTTGTGCTTGCCATTTTTAAAAATTCTTCCTCCTATTTCCTGTAATTTAGAACTTTGAAACACACATTATTTGGTGAAATAGTCAAGTAAGTGAGCAAGCATCATTGCTGTGAAAACAATGTCTTTCCTGGGGAAGCTCTGATGTGAGTAAACAGTAAACTTCAAAAGGTTCTGTGTGGAATGTGATCTTGTCAAGCAATATGGATGTATAAAAAACAGACTCTGGACCTGATTGGTTTTCATATGGACTTTGATTTAAGGAGTGGCTTTTATGGAGCACATTTGGTAATAATAGAGCTGGCTGAATGTTACGGTTTGTTTGAGGTGAAGGACTTTATGACATTGGTAAAGAAGGGTGGTCAGTGGAGACCATGAGCCTTGGAGAAACAAAGAAGAAGATGGGGTGAGAACAGCTCTTGAAGTCCAAAGGAAATATAATTGAAAGCATTCAGATATTCATGGTGGTGCAAGCCTGTCATCCCAGAACTTGGGAATTGGAGGCAGGAGAAACTCAAATTTGTATGCAGCCTGCTCTGTGTATCAAGTTCTAAGGTAGTCTGGGGTACACAATGAGACCCGCTGGCAAGAAAACATTTAAAATAGATGTGTATCTGAGTGAATGTATCTTTTAGGATTTGAATCATTTTTAGATGACTATAAATTTGCATGTAGTTAAACAAAATAATATAGGGAGTCCTCTGTACTCTTTACTCAGTTTTCCCCATTGATAACATCTTATAAAACTACAATGTCAGGTCCACAGTATTGATATTGTACCCTGATAATCAAAACGACATTCTTCATGCTCACTAGGAATGCTCAGCGTACCTTTTTTTTATCTTGGCCCATTTCCCTCTGCCTGTATTTTCTCTTTCAACCTGACAACCAGTCATGTGTTTTTGTATCAGGTTTTCAAAGAACCATAACTTATATACCCTACCTAACATTCTAGGATTTACTTTTTCCACTTAGCGCTGAGGTTTATCCTTTTGTTATAATGTAGCAACAGTGTACTTTTTTTAATTGCCAAGTAGCTTGCCACAGTATAACTGTACCACCTTTTATCATTTACTCATGAAGACATCTTGGTTGTCTCTGTGTCTTGGCTATTATAAATAAAGCTCTTATATAAACATATACATATAGATTTGTCTTTTAACATATGCTTTTCTTTTGTTTTTTAAATTTGGTTTTTTGTTCTTTTCGTGACATGGTTTCTCTGTAGCTTTTGGAAACTGTCCTGGAACTACCTCTTGTAGACCAAGCTGGCCTCTAACTCACAGAGATCCACCTGCCTCTGTCTCATGAGTGGTGGGACTAAAGCTGTGTGCCACCACCGCCTGGCTGAACATCTCTTTTTGATTCTTTTAACTTATCTATGTGTAGAATTGCTAGTGTTGTAGTAACCAACTTGCTTGCCTAAAAGTTCTAATTCTTTCATATCATTACTAGCATTTGGCGTTGCCATCTTTAGAAATTTGGTTAGTCTTTTATATATGTGACAGTTTTTCATTGTACCTGTTTTGTGTTTTGTTTTTTCCAACTGGTTCTTAGGTAACTGAGGCTGCTCTTGTCCTCCTGATGTTCTCCTGCCTCTATTTGAGCTACTGCATCAGGCTTCATTGTAGTTTTCATTTTAGTTCTTGTTGTTAATGATGTTTAACATTTTTCATGTGCTCATTTGTTTTATATATCACTCAGGGCTTCTTGCACTCAGGTACTTCACCACTGACCTCTACCTACTACTTTTTTTTTCTTCAATTCTTTTTAAATTAAGGATGAGCAGAATTGTTTTTTCCTGAAAGGTTGGGGTTTTTTTATTTTTTTTTATTTTTTGAGGAAATGGTTTAATATCAATAAACACACGCATGTGTGTGTGTATGTGTGTGTTAAGGAAAGGGGCAGTTGTACACACAGTAGTAAGGGTGGGTATAGACTTCTCAAGATAGAGTTGCCTGCAAGACACTGTTCTTTGCAATCATGTATCAGGATTATTTTTTCAACTAGAAAACACCATTTGTATGGAGCAGGGAATTGCCAAATGTTTCTTGCATAATTCTAGAGGAAGAACGTCTTTCTAAGTAAGGGCTTTATTTTGTTTGAAATTTTTAAGTCAGTTTTAAACTATAAGTACTTATATGTGATACTAGTAATGAATCAGAAAGTGGCTTCTTTTTAAAAGTTCTATGAAAAAATACTTGATATCACTAATCATTAGAGTAATGAAAGCAAAACCACAGTGAGATATCATGTTATTGCCTCTTCTATGTTCAGAGGGTCATTGTGGAAAAGACAAAAGAAGTAAAGCTTGTGGTGCACACCTTAATTCCAGCTCTTGGAAGGCTGAAGTGGGAGAACTAGGAGTTCAGCCTAGGTAAGTGTACCGTTGCCAAATAGTGCATACTGAGCTCAAGATCACCTTGCAGTATTAACCCCCCCCCCAAAAAAAAAGAATAAAAGAAAAGAAAAAAAAGACAAAGTCATTTTGGTAAAGACATAATAACAATCTCTATAGGCTGTTGGTGGAATTATGGCTTGGTACAGTCATTATGGAAAATAGTATGGAGATCCCTTAGAAATTTAAAAGTAGAAACAAGATGATCAGCAATAGATAACGATAGCATGGTGTTTACAAGCATGCATGTATACACACAGTGGAAGACAACTCATACTTAATGAAGGGAATCCCATCATTTTATGTGATCTAATCTGGAAGACATTATAATAAATGAAATAAGCCTAGAACTGAAAGACATGGAAATACTGATTGTTTTAACTTATAAATACAATATAAAAAGTTGAACTCAGAGACAGAGGCTAAATGGTGGTTATCAGAGGCTGCCTGGGAGAGGAGATAGAAAGATATTATTCCTAGGGTACAAAGTTTTAGTTAGGCTGAGTATGTTCTAGAGGTCTATTATACATCACAATTGCTATAAACAATAATGTAGCTCTTTAGAATGGCTCAGTGATTGATGTACCATCACAGTTTCTACAAACTGCCTCTGACAAAACTATGCTGTAATAGAATGGAATAGAAAACCCTTGTAATAGAATTGTTTACTTTCATACAAAGAAGATTGAGAAAACACCAAAATCTGCATGCGGTGTGTGCTCATTTCATCTTTAAGGGGTTTGTGTGGTGAGATTCATGACACCATCTAAATCAGAATGGTTCAGCAGGGCCTATATTGAATCCATGTATGCTAAATACGTTCATGACAAGATCCAGGACTTTCCTTATTGAAGATCAGAAATCACTGTAAAAGTATTGTAGCCGAGAATTATAAAGCTAAAAAATGTAGTCTTTTTAAGGAATAAGAGAAACACATACTTGAAAATTGCAAAGAGTGTGGATCTTAAATGTCAGCAATAAAATGTGATAGGTAAGTGAGATGATAGTTGGTTACTTCAACTTAGACATTTTGTAATGTTTATCTGCATTAAGACTTTTACCCTGTAAATTTATCTGTTGGTTATACTTTAATAAATCTGAGTAAAATTGAAAAAAATGAAAGTATGCACTATCATCATTAGAACAAAAAAAAAGACATTGGCCTCTTTCAATAAGTTAAATTCTGGCAGATTGCTAGGGTAGGAAAATTAAGCCTTTAGTGTTTTATCAGCTGTCAGCTGTCATGCTTTGGACATCATGGCCTAGAATCTGTTCTTGTTATAGGCTTATTAAAGTAAGCTAGGGGTTTATTATTAAAGTGAATTCTGAAAAGAATCTCTTGGGCCATCTTTGTATTTTTTTATTAAATATCCTACCCTCGGCTTGTTAAGGAATTTTATTTTTTTTACACTACAGTAAACTGGGTCCTGGAAGCTCAGTTTTCTTGCTGCTCAATTTTTTTTTATTTTACAAATTTTTTAATTTACAAAGTTTGTTGATAAGAGGGGAGAAATTGTCAGGATATATGAGACAGAGTCTCAGAGGGTTCTCATTTCCTTCTTTTTCTTCTGTTTACATTTTTATTGATTATTTGGGAATCTCACATTTTATGCCTCCATGGTGCTCACCTCCCAGTCTTCCCGTATCTATTTCCTGTCCACCATGATCTCCCCACTTCAAAAAAGACAAATCTATTTTGTATTGACTGTATATTCACTGAAATGGTAAAATTCTTTGTGGACAAGTTCCCAAAGGAAATGAGTCTTTCTCAGCCTATATCCATGCCAGAAACCATCCATCAGCTGAGGAAACTTTGCAGTGGCTGGGATGGGGCTGGAATTGATGTCCTGCACCCATTCTACTGCCTGTATTGCCTGCACTGAGGGGCAGAGCAGGCTCTCCCATACTCACAGACATTAACATGGCTTCAGACATCAACTCTGACCATGGGCTTCCTCATGGTCTTTGGTGGTAACTTGGACCACAGACATCAACCTGGCTGTTGGTCATATCAGAACCCTAGAGACTGCATGGACCGTGTCCCTCACACATGGTCTCAGGTGGTTACACATGCCACTCACACGGGCTTGGTGCACCAAGACAGCAGAGCCTGAGGACATCACCAAGGCATTGGAAAGTAGCACAGACTGTGTAGGTCCATGTGGATCTCAGGCTTCATCTCTGTCTGGTAAAGCAGCATGAACCTCTAACACCAACATAGCCTCTTGTGCTATCGTGGACCACACTGGTCCTTCGAGGAGGTCCTATCAAGAAGATGAATGTTGCCTCACGTCAGGTCTCCATTGGTGCCCAGAGCCAGGAGGAACTGCTGCCTGGCAACAGCTTGAAGGATGTTGTATATCATGCTGTACTTGAACCTTTTGTGCATACCCTGCCTCCAAACTAAGCATCCCCTGCCTCAACCTCTCAAATGTTAGGATTATTGATATGACCCACTATGTCCAACAAAGCAGACTGGATATTTTTCTTCATTTTTAGGGTAGACCCTCGATCTTATACACACTAGACAAATTCTTAGCTTCATCTTCAGACCAGAGAACTTGGTTTATTTTATAGATTGATTTTATTTTTATTTTATGTGTTACTGTTTTACCTGGATGTATATTCTGGGTGAAGTGCCCAAAGTGCAGAAGAGGGTACTGGAGCCTCTGGAACTGGAGTGATGATTGCTAGCCTCCAATTGGGTGCTGGGAGCCAAACCAGGGTCCCCTGGAAACGCCATTATGTACTCTTAACCTCTGAGCCATCTCTCTGGCTTCAATGAAAGGTTCTTTTAATTGAATTTTCTGTGTTTAGTTCATTCACAGGTTAGTAACTCCAAAGTCTTAGAAATGAAAAACTTGCTTTCAGTAGATGACTGTACAGTTTCCATGAGTTTGTAGGCATTCTGGGGGTAGCATTGTTCTTGAATTCTAGCTTTAATCCATGGTGATCTGATAAGATACAGGTGGTTACAGATATTTTTTTGTAACTGTGGATGTTTGCTTTGTTACCGAGTATGTGGTCAATTTTCGAGAAGGTTCCTTGAGCTGCAGAGAAGAAGGTATATTCTTTCCTATTTTGGGTGGAATATTCTATAGGTGTCTGTTAAGTCCATTTGATTTATTACCTCCATTAATTCTCTTATTTCTCTCTTAGTTTTCTGTCTAACTGACCTGTCCATTGCTGAGAGAGGAGTGTTAAAGTCTCCTACTATTAATGTCTTCTGTTTGATTGCTGCCTTGAGTTTTAGCAATGATTCTTTTACATACGTGGGTGCTTTATATTAGGGGCATAGATATTCAGGATTGAGACTTCATCCTGATGAATTGTTTCTGTTAGGAGTAGAAAATGTCCCTCTCCATCTCTTCTGATTGATTTAAGTTTGAAGTCAACTTTGTTAGAAATTAGTATGGCCACACCTGCTTGTTTGTTAGGTCAATTTACTTGATAAGCATTATCCCAACACTTTACTCTGAGTAGGTGTCTGTCTTTGTGGTTGAAGTGTGTTTCTTGTAAACAGCAGAATGTTCGCTCCTGTTTTCGTATCCAATCTCTTAGTCTGTGCCTTTTTATAGGTGAGTTGAGTCCATTGACATTAAGTGATATTAATGACCAGTGGTTGTTAACTCCGGTCATTTTTTTTAGTAGTAAATTTTGTGTGTTTGCCTTCTTCGAGTTGCGCTGGTGAAAGGTCTCTAGTTGTCAGAGATATTGTGGTCATTGTTGGACTCCTTGGTTAGGTTTTTTCGGTTCCTCCCTGCCTCCCATTTCTCTCCCCCTCCATCGTCCCCCTCCCCCTACCACCACTTCTCTTCTCCTCCCTCTCCAGTCCCAAGAGCAGTCAGGGTTCCCTGCCCTGTGGAAATTCCAAGGTCCTCCCCACTCCATCCAGGTCTAGAAAGGTGATCATCCAAACTGTCTATGCTCCTACAAAGCCAAAACATAAAGTAGGATCAAAACTCCGTGCCACTGTCCTTGGCCTCTAGCATCAACTCTCATTGTCCGCGATGTTCAGAGAGTCCTGTTTTATCCCATGCTTTTTCAGTCACAGTCAGCTGGCCTTGGTGAGCTCCCAATAGATCGGCCCCACTGTCTCAGTGGGTGGGTGCACCCCTCGTGGTACTGACTTCCTTGCTCATGTTCTTCCTTTTTCTGCTTCTCATTAGGACCTTGGGAGCTCAGTCCGGTGCTCCAGTGTGGGTCTCGGTCTCTCTCTCGATCCATTGCTAGATGAAGTTTCTATGTTGATATGCAAGATATTCACCACTATGGTTATAGGATAGGTTCATTTCAGATTCCCTATCCTCTGGTGCCCAAGGAACTAACTGGGGACATTGCCCTGGACACCTGGTTGCCACTCCAAGCTCAAGTCTCTTGCCAACCCTTATGTGGTTCCCTTAACTAAGATATGAGTTCCCTGCTCCCCAATACAAACTTCCTATTTCCCCAATCATTCCGTTTCCTCAAGTTCCTCACATCCTCTCCTTCACACTTTTCTCTCCCAACTCCCCTCACCCCCATCCCACCCCACCCCCAATATTCCAAATTTTTGCCCCGCAATCCTGTCTATTTCCCATAGCCAGGAGGATAACTATATGTTTTTCCTTGGGTTTACCCTCTTGTTTGCTTCTTTAGGATCATAAATTATAGACTCAGTGGCCCCTATCCATGGCTAGAAACCAATGATGAGTGAGTACATCCCATGATCTTCTTTTTGAGTCTGGGTTACCTCACTCTGGATAGTATTTTCTATTTACATCCATTTGCATGCAAAATTAGAGATTAATTGTTTTTTACCGCTGAGTAATACTTTAATGTATATATATTCCACACTTTCTTCATCCATTCTTCCATTGAAGGACATCTAGGATGCTTCCAGGTTCTGGCTATTACAAATAATGCTGCTATGAACATAGTTGAACAAATGCTTTTGTCTTGAACAAATGCTTTTGTCATATGATAGGGCATCTTTTGTGTATATTGCCAAGAGTGGTATTGCTGGGTCCAGGGGTAAGTTAATCCCAATTTTTCTGAGAAACCGCCACACTGATTTCCAAAGTGGTTGCAAAAGTTTGCAGTCCCACCAGCAATGGATGAGGGTACCCCTTTCTCCACAATCTCTCCTGTTGTGTGACCCCTGGGTTCTGGTGTTACCATGTTGTTTTTTAGGTTGTTGGAGGGATTCTTACTTTGGCGCCTACACATCTAGTCCTTCAAATGAGACCTGCAGTGTTTTTGTGTCTTGGTCCAGTCCTTGATTGGCTGTCTGAGTGTTTGGGAGTTTTTCTTGATAAGCTTTACTGTCACTGTCTGTCTCAGAAGCTTCTGAGGTCTCTATACGCCTGCTCTCTAGGTCTTCTTTCCTGGTTTGCTCTCTTGCTGCTCTCTTAATCCCCTCAGTGTTGTAGCAGGCTCTTGGTCCCCTCAGTATTATAGCAAGCTTTCAGCTCTTAGGCAGCGTGTGGCTAGTACCTTGGGGGGTGTCCCATGGGTGGGATTGGGTTTGAGGGGAACCTAGTCACAGCAAACTCCCTGCTGGCTGGATAGAAAAGCCGAGGGAGTTGGGGAGGGGCTTGGAGTTTTGTCTTACTTGGGAGGTCCTAGAGAGTGGGGCGTCCTGCCATGTGACTGTTCACTCACCACTTAAGTCCCCTCAGTATTGGAGCAAGCTGTGTTTTAAAGTCCAACACAAGTTGCAGAAGAATAGCCTTTATTATTTTTTAAAAAGATTATTTTAATAAAGATTTATTTTATTTGTATGTGTGTCTTGAGTATGTACCAGGTATGTGCTGGTGTCTTTTGGCATGGTGAGAAGAGTTCAGATATCCTGGAACTGGAGTTACATGTACATGAACTTACTCATGGGGCTGCTGTGATCCAAACATAGGTCTCCTAGAAGAGCAGCAAGTACTCAGTGCAAAGCTATCTTCTCAGCCCCACCTTGAGTACATTGTTTTACAAAAACTTAAACTGTAATCTTTACTATGTTGGTAATAAATTAAAGAACTAGAAGTTTTTTACATTTATTTCCACACATGGGGTGGGGGGAGAGAAAGAGAGAGAGAGAGAGAGAAAGAGAGAGAGAGAGAGAGCGAGAGAGAGAGCACGATACCAAGTTAACTTATAAAAGAAAGCATTTTACAGTTTCAGAGGGTTAGTGCATCACTGTGACTCTGGAGTCTCCTACATCTTGGATCTTTAGTACAAATCCAAGCATCATGTTCTCAGCTTTATATGATGGCCTCTATGGGCCTGCATGCCACATGCCTTCAGGGCTGTAACATTTTTTTCTGAACTAATTAGGAAGATTTCACAACTTCTTAACTCCAGTATTTTGGATTCTAAAGTCAGGCAAGTATTGTTGTACATTTTGGATGGAATATGGCTCTCTCATTGGATTCCATTTGTATAAACTTTGTACTCTTGGTGTTTTCCTTTGTTGAATAAGCTTTACTTTGTTTTTGGAGTAGATTCTCTAGGGATTTTCTTTTTACAGGTTTCATGGTTAGCTAGGTGGGATCTTTACCTTCATTCCAATTCTCTGTACCTCTTTCAGCACAAACCTAGGTGTAGGCATTTTATTTCCTGGTCTTCCTTTTTCTCCTCAGATTGTGCATTTGTATTTCCATTTGCCCTGTTTGCACTATTCTTTCTTTCTTTCTTTCTTTCTTCCTTCCTTACTTCCTTTTTTTTGGGGGGGACAGTGTTTCTTTGTAGCTTTGGAGCCAGTAGTTGGGGTTTTAGGTCAGTGGTAGAACACTTGCTTAGCACTTTTTCATTTTAGAGCTGCATTAAGAATGATTACTAATAACCATGAGTCAATACTGTCTTGAATGAAATCTCTGCCAATAATATTGTTCCAAAACTCTTCAATTTAGCCTCAAGCAGGTTCTTAGGACTAGGACCAAAAGCAGCCACATTCTTGGCTAAAACATTACAAGAATTGTTTTTATTCCAGTTTCTTTTTAAATATTTTTTATAAATAATACCATTCAAAATTTGCACTTCCTCCCCTCCTCCCATTTCCCTCCTACTTCCCCACTCACTCTCCCCCCACTCCCCCACACCTGAGAGGGCAGGGTACCCAGCCCTTTGGGAAGGCCCTCCCCCCTCCATCCAGGCCTAGGAAGGTGTGCATTCAAACAGACTAGGATCCCCAAAAGCCAGTATATGCAGTAGAGTCAAATCTCAGTGCCATTATCATTGGCTTCTCTGTCAGCCCCCATGCCTCCAGCTGGATTTAGCTCAGGCACACTGTCTCAGTGGGTGGACCAACCCCGCCTGGCCCTGATGTCCTTACTCATCTTCTCCCTCCTTCTGCTCTTCAACTGGATCTTAGGAGCTCAGTCTAATGCTCTGATGTGGGTCTCTGTCTCTATCTCCATGCATCACTGGATGAAGTTTCTATGGTGATATTCAAGATAATCATCAGTGTGAGTATGGGACAAGGCCAGTTCAGGCACCCTCTCATCTACTGCCCAAGGACCTAGCTGGAGATATCCCCGTGGACACCTGAGAATCCTTCTAGAGCCAAGTTTCTTGCCAACCCTAAAATGGCTCTCTTAATTAAGATATTGTCTTACCTGCTCCTATAGCTACCCTTCCTCCATTGCATCCATCCCACTCTCCCAAGCTCTCCCTAATTCTTCCCTTCTCCCTTCTCTCTCCAACCTCCCCTTCCTCCCACCCTATCCCCACCTTCCCAACTTTTTCCTAGTGCTCTTGTCTGCTTCCAGTTTCCAGGAGGATCTATATGTTTTTCTTTGGGTTCACTTTATTCCAGTTTCTAATACTGTTTCACCCTGAAACTACTTGAACTGGGCCTCTATATTCCACAATGCTCTCACTACTACTGTCTTCAAAGCTCTTATAGCATTTTTACAGCCCCACTTAAAACATTCAACCACTTCCCTCATGCAGAGTTCCCAAGTCAACATTCCTCTAACAAGCAGCTTGACCAGTCCTGTCACAGCAATACCATGTAACAACTTTATCATAGTTACTTTTTTATTGTAGAGAGACACCATAATGAAGGCCGCTTATAAAAGAAAACATTTAATTGGGGGCTTGCACATGGTCAGAGAGTGAGTCCATGACCATCACGTCATGGGGCATGGCAGCACACAGGCATGACACTGGAGAGTAGCTGGGAGTTTTAACCTGATTTAGAAGTTGGTAGCAGAGGTGGTGGAGGGAGGGGCTGGACCTGTCTTAGGCTTCTGAAATCTCAAAGTCCACCTCCTGTGAAACACCTGTCCAACGAGGTCACATCTAATCTTTCTCAAAATTGTTCCACCAACTAGGGATCAAGCATTTAAATATAGGAGCTTTTATGGAACTATTCTCTTTCAAACCACCACATTAATCAAAATACCATTTTACGACCCAAATTGCTTAATATTATATGATTAAGAAACAGCAAAGCAGATTCGGAGACTACTAGAGAAAAGAAATATATATTATAAGCATTATAAGCAACTTCTAAAACTTGACAGAGATATCTTGCTGCCTGGACAGTAACCCAAAGTTCTTCTGTAACATTGGGAAATCCTTCTTCAGCCTACAGGCCCATAGTATCTGGCAGACTTTTCCATGAAGCAGTGAATTTGCAAGACTGTTTTGCCTCTATTGGCAGTTTGTCAGTCACTTTCTTCTGTGTCCTGCAGAATGTCTGGAACATTTCATGAAGCAGGAACCCTGAAGGACTCAGGAGACATTTTTATGGTGTTGGTTTTCTTCTACTTTATGCAAGTTTAGGGACCAAACTCAGTTTGCCAGGCCTTGATGGCAAACAACTTTGCCTGTTGAGCCCTCTTATATTTTCATTTATCTTTTTTCTCACACCGGACTAAGAGAATAGACTTCCTCCCTTTCCTGAAGAATCAAAGAAAAGGCCTTTTTCTTTTAGTGGGGCATGAGAATGTTTGGAGTTGGAGTATGGAAGGATGTTTTGCACACATTTTCTCTGTCTCTTCAGAAAACTGCCCTTGTTGAGGTACCAGGTGTATGCCAAGTTTGCCTGTTTAGTATTGGGAGTGATAAGCCAGAGAAAATGAGGGGGTTGTCTGAGTTTCCTACCGGACTCAGGCATTGAGATCCAGAATGGTGTTTTCCAGCAGTAGTTTCTTTTCAATTCTATTTTGTTTCTAATTGCCGTTTCTTGAGAAGTTTCTTCAGGTACTTAATGGTCTTTGGGGTTCCCCTCCTGAGAAGTACCTCATATGTTTATTATTTGTTTGTTTTAAAGTTTTTCTGAGGTCTATATTTGAACATAATATGCAGCCGAGGCTGGCCTGGGACTCAGGATCCTTTCCCCTCAGTCTCTCAAGTGCTAGGATTACAAGCATGTGCCACCAGTGTCTAGCACTGAGCAATACTCTAGCCTGAGATATTTGAACAACATCAACTTTGACCCACTGGGAAGTGTACTTTGTGGTATACCTTTTCCCTCTTGGTAATTGTCTCTTTCTTGTTCTTGGGTGATCTCTTGAGGCCTGAGTGAAACTGGTGTGGTTGAAGACTGAGTCAGAGGAGCTGAGGGGGGATGCCCAGGAGAACTCTTCATCCAAACTATAAATACCCATTGATGCAGAGTGACAGGGGGAGGACTTGTGTGTTGTAGTGGTGAGCTGAGGGCCTCTACCCACAGCCGGGCTCATGGCTGCCTGGCTAGTTCATGCCCCAAAATAACGACACACAAACTGTATTCTTTAAAACATTGCTTGACCCATTATCTCTAGCCCTTACTGACTAAATCTCATATCCTGCAATGAGTCGGATTCCCATGAGCTCGGTCACTGTGATCTCACATAGATAACTCATTCAGTGTTCACTTTCATGACATTGAGTTTTAATTTTTGTCCTAATCTGATAAAGAAAAAAAGATGAGGAGAATAGAGGAGCCTTATGTAAGGCCACAAAATGGGTCATTTAAAAAGGTAAGACTGCCTGCCTTCATGTGTGCTGCCAACCTTTATTAGCAAATCCATCCTTCCATAGATTAGCTATACACAACCCAAGTGTCCAGCAAACTATAAAACACAGGTTGGTACCTAACTGCCTTTAATTTCTGGAGCAATTGCTGTCCCATCAAGGTCTCCTAACAACACAGCGAGTTATGTAAGAATGCCCCACCACCACCTTAGAGGAATTTCAGGACCCCAAGGTGGCAGCAAGTTATCTTTATTGGAAATACAAATGTTTCTGCAGGGACAAAATGATGTACATGAAAAAACAGATTGGTGTACTCACTATGATTGTATGTGATATGCCACACACAGGATTTTGGTTCTGAATACTTGGTCACTAGGAGGTTTTTAAGGTTGTAAAGAATCAGAAACTTGCTGGAGAAATTGGTGTCTGAAAGGATTAGCCTTGATTAATCAGGGCATCTTTCTTTGGTCCCCAATGTTTACTGATTTCCTTACAGAGAACAAGAAGCCTCCAACTCATGCTGCAATGGCTTCTGCAACATGAAATTTGAGATCCCCCTCCACACCCTGGTTGTTTTCATCACCAAGAAGGTGTAACTCACAAACAATCTCCCACACCAGTTTAGAATTATGATTCATAAAATGGTTATTTCTTTTAAGGGGAAAAACTTACAAATTACCATGCCAGACAACAGCCATCTGAGGATCAGGAGGGGAGCCTAGTTGCTGGATGAAAAGGTGCATGAAAGAGAACAAGCTGAAGGCAGTTGCTCCTTATTGAAAGAGAGAGAGACCACATCCCAATGGCCTTTATCTCAGTAGCTATAGCCTGAAGGAATAGAAGGAGCTCCTGCAACACACCTATTTGGACATAGCACCATAATTTACCAGTATGTGACAAAACCTATTTTACTTTACTGTTTTCAGTCTTTCAGGATACACGGCAGAGACAGAATCTGCTTCATGCATTTGTGTGACCAATGATTTCCCTATAAGAAAAAACCCAAAAACACTCCCAACAACATCACCAGCATTCAACAACATGTCCATGATTTCTTTGCTTTGCCTTTGATGGAGTGGTAAATCATGCTGCTAGTTAATCTGTGCAAGCAATGTGAATTTCCCTGTGAATATATAGAGAGAATAGACAGTTTATCTTAAAAATGTCAGGTACAGGGCAGAGATAGGATCTGCTTCATGCATTTGTGTGACCAATGATTTCCCTTTAAGGAAAACCCACAAACACTCCCAAGACCATCATCAGCATGACGAAAGGAGATGCAGTGTGTAGAAGAAGACAAGATGGCTGTTTAGGAAACAGAGGAGAGTGGCCAAAACGATGTAGGATCTCAGAGAGGGATAATGCGGGAGGGAAAAACATGTCATATGGAAAGATGTGACATCGAGGTGTTGGGACTTAAGAGGATAGAGAGTGATCATGAAGGGTCACAAATGTGTACTCAGAAGCAAAGAAAATTGGGTTTCATTTGATTAATGGTTTAATTCATACCATCTGGAAGTCACTGGGTATATGAACTCCTCTGGAGCATGTTGAGTAACCCGGATCCTCCTGCCTAAAGAAAATTGTCTCCTCTCAGTGGCTCTTCTGCAATGGGGTGGACCTCAGGCTACCTACTTACGTTTGCCAGGCTTCTATCTACTACCTATTTTGTCATGCCTGGATTCTTTCTGTCTTGCACTCTCACAGGTCTTATGCATGCCATTCAACCCCTGTGAGTTCATTTAAACAATTGGCCTGCCTTAACTGTAAAACACTGTTCCCTTGTCATTGATCATGTTCTGTGGGATTTGGGCTATAAAACTCATAAACAGACTCACCCGCACCCAGGCTAAACTAGTAGTACATTGAATCACATTGGTGTGTGACATGCACAGATATGATGAATGCACCGAGCTCCATAAAATCAGTTACCTAGGGAATCAGTGATGTTAGGTGAAGTGTGGCAAAGACCCCACAAACCCATCAGACCCGAGGTTACCAGTATGATATTGATGCCTGACTCCCATCATGCAAGGATCCTGACATCTTTAACAGGGCAGTTTTGGTCCTTCATCTTCAAAAACTTGGTTAGTAAGATTGTAGGTGTCAAACTGCCATTCAGGGCCCAGCATGTAGGTCACCTGTGCCAGGTCAGGTGATTTGGCTACAATGTGGGTGAAAACTTGTACCAGGGCATGCTGGTACCCTCGCCCCTTCTTCTCCTCAACATCATCATCACTCTCCTGGGTGGATCTAGAGCACAGAGAAGGCAAAATGGACTAAGCTTCCTCCTTAGTGGATAACCTTATCTACCCTCAATTTGGACTGACTTTCAGAGGGCATGCAGCACATTTTATCCTATTAGCCATCTCTTTCATTGGATCACTCACTTATCCAATGAATGATTGAATTTATCCATTCCTCCATGTCTCTATCTTCTTCAATCCCTTCTTCCATTTCCCCATGTCTTGTGTCTACAGGTTGCCAAGATAAATCTACTATGTCTCTTCTGTTCTAGAAACTTTCATTTGTAAAGAACTTGCCCTCTCAGGGGTGGATTTTTCTGAGTTCTCTGTAGATGGAGACCATATGAGGAGGAACAGAGGAGCAACCATGACAACACTTGCGCAGTAGAGTTAGGCAGATTACAGATTGATGCCTGGCAAGCCTGTACAATGAGTCAGATTCCCATGAGCTCTGTCACTGTGATCTCACATAGATAACTCATTCATTGTTCACGTCCAGGACATTGAGTTTTAATTTTTGTCCTAATCTGGTAAAGAAACCAAGATGAGGAGAATAGAGGAGGCTGATGTAAGGCCACAAAATGGGTCATTTGAAAAGGCAAGACTACATGCCTCCATGTGTGCTGCCACCCTTCTTAGGAAATCCATCTTTCCATAGATTAGCTATAGGCAACCCAAGTCTCCAGCACATTGCTAACCACAGGTTTGAACCTAACTGCCTTTGATTTCTGAAACAATTGCTGTCCCGTTAAGGTCTCACAACAACACAGCAAGGTATGTAAGAATGCCCCACCATCACCTTAGAGCATGTTCAGGACACCAAAGAGCCAGTAAGTTATCTTTATTGGAAATACAAATGTTTCTGGAGGGACAAAAGGATGTACATAAAAAAAAAAAAAAAAAAAAAAACGATTGGTGTACTCACTACGATTTTATGTGATATGGCCCTCACAGGCTTCTGGTTCTGAATACTTGGTCCTCAGGAGGTTTTGTAGGTTGTGGAGACCCAGAACCTAGCTGGAGGAATTGCGGTCTGAAAGCTCAAGCCTTGATGTTTCAGGGCATCCTTTCACCGGTCCCCAATGTTTACTGATTTCCTTACAGAGAATGAGAGGCCTCCTACTCCTGCTGCCATGGCTTCTGCAACATGAACAGTGAGAACCCCCTTCACACCCTGGTTGCTCTCATCACATAGGAAGGTGTAAGTCACAAACAATCTCCCACACGAGTTTAGAATTATGATTCATAAAATGGTTATTTCTTTTAAGGGGCAAACCTTACAGATTGCCATGCCATACAACAGCCCTCGGCAGGATGAGGAGAGGAGCCTAGTAGCTGGATGTGGAGATGGATGCAAGAGACCAAGCTGAAGGCAGTTGCTCCATTTTGAAAGAGAGAGACACCACACCCCAATGGCCTTTATCTCAGTTGCTAGAAGGAACAGAAAGAGCTCCTGCAACACACATATTTGGATAGCAGCAAAATTTACCAGTATGTGACAAAAACCTATTTTAGTTTATTTTTTTCATGCTTTCAGGTACATGGCAGAGACAGGCTCTGCTTCATGCCTTTGTGTGACCAATGATTTCCCTTTAAGAAAAAACCCACAAACGCTCCCAACAACATCATCAGCATTCAACAACATGTCCATGATTTCTTTGCTTTGCCTTTGATTGAGTGTTAAATCATGCTGCTAGTTAAGCTGTGCAAGCAATGTGAATTTCTCTGTAAATATATAGACAGAATTGACAGGTATCTTAAACATGTCAGGGGGTCACACTGCAATGGAGTGGGTTAATCATCACCATGTGACAGTGACATATTTAAGATCTCTCCTTTGTCATTAAATCTCAGAATTGTCAAGATGTTATGTTTTTGTGCAGACTTCTCAGGGTTTTCTCCCATTCATGGTTTCCATGGATGTTTGTTAGTTATGCTTACATGTCTTTTGCCAGATTCTGTCAGTTTTTGCCATGCACTCTCAGCTCCACAACTTCTCCTGCCCTAAGATTCTAGTTCCAGGCATTTTAGACACTTGTGACTGTTGCACGAGTGTCTCATGTTCTGCCTAAATGATTTGGAATGTTATTTACCCTGAGTTTTAACTTCCATCCCTGAGTTCATTGACTTTCCTTGACCATCTTTCTTGGGCCACTGAGCTGAACTACTAGGGCTTTGCTCCAGTTACTTCTCCATGCTGAGACAGCCTACACTCTCAGTACTACTGTGATAGTGTTTCTGTAGCAAGTATTCTTCTCAAGATAAGAAGAAATTTCAATATTATAATCTATCTGCTGTTATTGTGTCTTAAACACACAAACACACCCCCATAAGTTAATGCACACACACTGTTGATATCTCTACCTTAGGGTGCCGTTCTGGGGTTAGTAAGAGGCTTCTCTCTAGAGGGGTTCCCAGAAAATCATGGGGTGACACCAACGAGGACCTTGGGCAGGTGAGCTGTGGGTGCCTGCACTGTGCCATGTCCCTAGGCACTACGGGTGCTTTGTCCCATAATCAGACTGATGACTATCTTGAATATCACCATAGAACTGTTGTACGGAAAAGGATGGAGATAAAGACAGGGACCCACATCAGAAAACTAGACTGAGCTACCAAGCTCCAGTTGAAGAGCTGAAGGGGAGAGAATAAGAGCAAAGAACTAAGGAATACAAGGGCTTGGTCCACCCACTGAGACACTGTGTCTGAGCTAATGGGAGATCAACAAAACCAGCTTTGCTGGGACTGACAGAGCATGGGATCAAAGTGGAAGCATTGAATGTGGCTGACAATTGGGGCAGAAGGAGAACCCAATGATAATGGCACTGGGATTTGTCTGTACTGCACATACAGGCTTTAATCGATCATATTATATGTAGATGCATACCTTCCTCAATCTGGATGGAGGGGGGGCAAGGGCTTCCCACAGGTCAAGGTACCCTGCCCTCTATTAGTACTGGATTGCTGTGGAGAGGATTGGTGGTTGCGTGAGTAGTTAGGGGGAGGAGGAAAGGAAGTGGAAATTTGAAATTTATTATTTATGAAGGAAGAAAAAATCAATAGAAGATACCCAATGGAGAGATGGGATCTAAGAAAAAAAAACTTTCATGTGATTTGTTGACTCAGACACCAAAGACTTTTTCAGAAAAATAAGATACAGGGATTGAGTTGCTTGGGCAAGAGTGTGACTTGAGTAATTGGGAAGATGAGTGGGGGCTTATTTTGGGTCCCCTGGTGGCTGTATACAGCTTTTGAGGAGCTGAATGCTGGATGTTTCTGTGGGTAAATAGGGAAGTAACAAGCTTGTGAGGGGATTTCTGACATAAGTAGAGCCTTGGTGATGTCACAAAGCCTTGGTTCGTTGGGTAGCAACTCTGTTCCACTCAAAGCACTAGTCTTCCATGAAGGTGGGTTTATTATCCTCACAGTGGCTGAGTAGGACAGTTCAGCTCCTGGTCTCCACAACTGTTCAACAGGCTTTTTGCACCTGAACATTACCGGAAGATGGAATCTGGAGAGGTAGGACATTTTCTTTTGGTAAATATGTTTCCAAAGCAACTAAGACCTCTGTCGTACAAAAAAGTTTTCCTTCAAATATCCTGCGGGTCCACCATTTCTGTTGTTACCAGCTCCTATATTTGATAGCTGTGGGGATGGTGAATGCCAGCTATTCTTCCCACTTTATCTTTGCTAACAATATCAAATTCATCAATCCACTAAAATGGCAAAGCTCCTCTTTGTCCAGAGGTGTTTTAAAAGATACTAATTATTTCTCAATGGCTGCTGTTGCCCAGAATAATGAGTCTTTCAGGTTGAAGTGGGTCTCACAGTACTCACTTCCACAATGAAGACACAGAATGGCTTTATGTAATAGACCTGGGTCTGGATCAGGAGACCCAATACAGAGAGCCAGTGGATTGGAGTGCCATGACCTTGGGCAGGCTGTCTTGGATTGAGCCCCCTACCTATTAGCTTGATGTCGAAGGAGACGTGTGGATGTCCTTCGAATTTTTGTTATCTCTTCAGATTTTTCTTACTCGTTTCGGGGATAGGCATACCTTCTCCTCTCATTGACTTAGTCAGTCAGAAAGTAGGTTTCTCAGCAGAGGTCTTTTGCCTTTGGGCAGCAGGAATGTGTCTCTGAGATTGATATACTGAGCTGTAGAGAAAAATTTGCAAATTGTCCTATTTATTTCTTAAGAGAAAATTACAGTTAGGTATGCAAACCTGTTGACCAATATCTTTGTCTCCTGCACTACAGTTCTTCCAGAAAAGAGCCTTGACCTCATAGCCTCCCCTTGTTGTCCTTGCAGGCACTCATGGTTGAGGCCACGACTTGGTTTCTGAATTAAACAGAAGGAAAGTTCTTTCAACCTAGAGAGTGGGCAGCTATGAAGCCCAAGCAAAGCAAGATATCCAAGAAACAGCGGACCAGGAGGTCAGTGGCCTATCTCAGTAAGTCTACAGCCATGATGAAGATGCCTCTTAGTATGAGATGCATGCCACCTGTCCAGAAGAGGAATGGGTCATCTCTCCAGAAGCAAAAACTGAGGAGGCCTTTTGAGGCCCTGGAGAATATTGTCGGCCGCAGAATTTCTCACGGCTGGAAGGAAGCCAATGAACCAGTCACCCAGTGGAAAGCCATCATTCTAGATCAACTGCCAACAAATCCCTCTCTCTATTTGCTGAAGTATGATGGGATAGATTGTGTCTATGGATTGGAGCTTCACAGTGATGAAAGGATTTTAACCTTAAGTTCCTGCCTAACAAGTACTATTTCCTCAGGAGACAGACACTCATCTCTCAAACACCATAGTTGGCAGAGCAGTGAAACATACATTTGAGGGCACAAATGGCTCTAAGGATGACTGGAAGGGGATGGTCCTAG